>NC_047157.1:15924500-16224500 GCF_009819705.1 Hippoglossus hippoglossus
TAATTAAATGTAGTCTTTGAACTTCAATAATGTCAAGGCCTTCACCTTTAACCCGCTGCAATAAAGTGGAATCAAGGAGCCCCTTTAGCCCGGAAATGTGTGCAGCGGCGGAAAGGGCCAATGAGAGTGAGCGGGAACAGAAAATGGAATGTGTACAGAGATCAACTCTGACCCCTCGCATTAAACTACAGCAGGTAACTTTGCCAGCTTTAGCACGCCCAGTAAATACACTTTATTGTCCTTGTAAAATGTATACGTTTTCACGCATGAGGCGTTTTAAAACATGTTGGTATAAACTGTAAGACCTATATTTGTATTCTCTTAAGAAAGAAAAAACACGTTGTCACGTTGGTGTGTGGCTGTCGCAGTGTGCCTGTCGTAATGGGTGGTGCTTTTTGCCTGGGTGCAAACATGAAGGTTTGGATAGTGGGTGTGAGTCAGTCCATCCTGGGAATCCTTGCTTTAGATGTGACTCCTGCTCAGGCTGTTTGTGTATCGAGCCGGTTTTACAATGCAGTGTGCGTGGTTACGCTTTAACTCCAGTGGTTCAGTGAAGGTGAGGGTCACCTGGTTTAAGTCGGGATAAAGGTTAAAGTCTTCATCAGGGCTCAAACGGGTTTAATGCAAAGAAAAGAAATGAGAAAAGGGGGTGGAGCGTGGCGCGTACCAGTCGCCTCCACGCGCTTTTACGCACACGCATGTATGATATTAGCAGGGACCCGGGATGCATATTTCTCTGCACGGAATGAGATAAAGCCCAATTTGCATATGTCAGTGTATTATCAGGGAAGGACAGGGGGGCCGCTCTGACAAAAGAAAGGCAATGCACACGGAGATCAAGGCTATAGGAGCTCCTCTCTCGCCACACCCACCAACCTTGGCCCTGGGACGGTGACGTGGGTAATTTGTAGTTCTCCCCAACGCCGAACGTCACAAACGGGGAGAGCTGCAGAGGCTCCCCCCTGCAAATGTTGTCCATCAGCCACACGGGGGCCGGCTGCTCTCCCGGCCTCTGCGCCGGTTCTGTTTCCTCAACGGAATCTTGAAAACGTTTCCTGAGATGGATGCCCCGGTGACATCAGAGTAGTAGGCTATTATTAGTCGTAGAGAGACATCCTCTTCCGTGATGCGCTGTGTGACAGGACGGTCCAGGCAGATCCTGTCAAGGCTCGTGTCTGTAGCTTTGTGCACTTGGGTGTTGTGCAGAGGGAAAATGGCGGTGTGTGTTTTATGTATGGGGTGAACCACAGGGGCTAGAGGATAAAATCTATTGTGATTAATTTAGAAAGTAAAAAAGAAAATTAATTCATTCAGTCTGAGGGCTTTACTCTGAAGAATTATAAAACTTCGAAACGACCAATAAGACCAGATTTCCTTTTTATTTGAGGGAAGTGTATTGATAGTAAATAAATATTTTCCTCTCGAATCCAGTAAAGTGTGTATTAATATTGACGTATATAATTTTATTCCTATAGGCTTATAAACCATTATTTATTATAGTAAAAGATGGTAACACAAAGATTGACATCGTTCTTATAATTGCTGAATAATGCAAAAACGCAATAGATTTTTCTTTGCTTTAAAATTAACAGCATAGAAAAAGAGAACAACTTGCAAAAAATACAAAATGTGGTGTGTATAAAAAATATCACTAAAGCTTCATACCAATGAAGATGCTTTTCAATTTTGTATTGAACCATTTCCAAATATTTTGCTGCGTAAAACCTATTCACCAGTTAATTTGTTAAATGAGTTCGTGTTTTATCTTTAATTATGAAGTAACTGTGGGGGTATTCTAGTTTTTTTTCCCCCTGCAAATGCTAATCAATTGGTTATAGGCTATTGGAGGGTTTTATACTACAGTGTACTACTCACATCTCAGCACCTATCCTGTCTTACAGGCCCATAAAACAGCTCGACGCTGTAAAAACCAGCCCCTGCTATTGCTGCAACAAAATAACTCTCAAAACGCTTCCCTTTACATTAGTGCATTTGCAGTGCACTATGTATTTATTATCGCCATGTACCGAGCTCAGGCTCAACAAAGTTTTCAGTTCGATTTGGCGGCTGGTGTGTGGGTGTGTGTGTGTGTGTGTCTGTTTGCTGTGGTCGTCAGCGGCAATAATGTAATACTGCTGCACTTTGTTGGCGGTTGCCACTTTTGGTTTTTAATTAAGAACTTATATGATTCTGGCACCATAAATTTGCAGTTGCGCATGGAGTGGACAGCAGCATGAAAGAGGACACAAAGCAGAACCTCCTCACATCCAACTGGAAAGATATTTCAAAGTGTCTGCCAGGAGCAAATTAGTTGTGTCGCCCCAGTGGCTCCTGATTAGTACAATAAGGAAACCCGCTAACACGCCTGCTGTCCCGCAGCATTCAACACCCATACCTGCAATAATATAACAGCCCCCAGGTTTGGAAATCAATTGCACCACCATTTAGGGGCGAAGGTATGGGGTTGTAGTTTAGACAAGTGTAAAGACCGTGATAAAATACAGTCTCAGTCTCAGTGTGTGTGTGTGTGTGTGTCTGTGTGTGTGTGTGTGTGTGTGTGTGTATAGGCCCCTGTTGGTTACAAACTAGTGAGTACGTGTGAGAAGAAATCCTTGGAAGATTATCGCACACAAACAGCATTATTTACACACTTAAAAAAAAGAACTATCCTCACCCCAAATTGTCTTTGTGTCTTCCTTAAAATTAAAATAGTTTGAATTAACCACAGATAATCTACCGAGCATCTGCAGAAAGTAAATACCCGGAATTGTATTAATGGATTTCGTTTTGGTTTCTATGTCAGAAAAATAATCTTTGCACTGGAAACACCAAAACAGAGCGTTTTTCTAAAGCAGTAATATACGAATGTTCCAGCTCTACATTTTTGATTCGCCCTTTTAATCTCAATTATCATTACATGCTAGTACAGGGCTCATAGGCGTAGTATAGTGTAACATAAAGTAGTCATGGTATTTTGTCTACTACACCATTTCACGTGATTGTGGCACAAGCCCAGTTCTTCTTGCGTTATGCGCAATGCTAATGTAAATTCAACACCGACAATAGTACGCGCCAAATCACGACAACTAACCTTAACAACTGACAACTGACTGAATCTGATTATTATTATTTTACATTATTTTCACGATGGTTCAGCTTGTGACGTTACACCTGTAACACTGTGCACACCGTGTGTTCTTCCTTCACACGAAAACATTGTGTTACTGTGACTGGTGTGTGACGTCCCAACAACAACAACCCCTCATCGTTTAATTTCAGGAGTGTGACGTCATCACAGTACAATTGTCTTGTTGCTATACCGGATCACTGAGACGATAATGACAGGTCTGACTCCGACCGCGTGAAGGTACCAATGTTCTCCTGTAACACATGAGGGTTATTCAGGGCACGGTGCACATGCACATTTAGGTCATAGTCTCATTTATTTTTATGTGTATGATTTTTTTTTTTTTTTTTTTGCCATCCTGAGTCGAAGTAGCCGGAAGGCAAGTTTTGAATGTGTCATAAAGCCGATTTTTTTCCCGTGTGTGTCAGAGGTGCGAGTTGAGCTGTGCATTAGGTGTGGCTATTATCATATCCTTGCATAAGGATGTGTGTGTGTGTGTGTGTGTGTGTGTGTGTGTGTGTGTGTGTGTGTGTGTGTGTGTGTGTGTGTGTGTGTTAGAGAAAGATAGAGTGTGGAAAGTAACATCCGTAATAATCCTTTATTCCAGTATTTTACTTTTCCTATAGGTGAAAAAAACCATTCAATCTTCAAACTGTATATTTTTCACGAATCACACAGAACGTGTCCCCCATCGATCCAGTTTTTTTTTACTTTTACTGCTTTCTAAAGTCTCCACACACAAAGAACCACATTATCCTTCAGTTAATACAAAAATCACCAAAGCAGCTGTATGATATTCTCTGTTGTGCAGCTACGTTAGTGCACGTTGCTCATGAATGTAGGAAATGGATTGACTGACCACAGACACACTCTGTATTTCATTTTATTCGAAGGTGGATTTCACTTTACATTGAGTGTATCACAGGTGACACGTCGTTATAGTGCAAACATCACCGTTTAAATGCAAATGCACATACTGATTCACAGATTGATAATAAAGAAGGAAAAACATGTCGCCCTTGCCTTTGGAAATGATTCTGAACTGAACACACAGACAGACAGACAGACAGACCGGCGCGCGTGCACGTCACACACAAAACAAACTCGAGGACCCCACGATCTTAACGAACACTTAAACCAGTTGAACCCAAGTAACTACAGTTTGTATTAGTAAAGTTAAAGTTTGATCTTTTTAAGAAGTTACTTGTCCTGCAAGACAATGTAAATATTCAAAAGGTGAACATTTGACATTGTTTTTTGGCAATAAGATAAAAATCCACATTCTACATCACTTTAGCTTCAGTGAAAATGTTGTGTCCGTTTAAAAATGGGAAAATATATAAACAACACTCTTCGAGAATATTAAATTCGTCCAGTAGGTTTTATGTATTTAACATAAAATAATTCAACCCAGCGATTTAACTAAAGTTTATTTTGAATTAACCTTCCTGCGATTGATTCTTGACAAATTTAAAGCAAACTATTTCTTAAAGATTCCGCAGCACAGTGTCAGTCTTATCATGTCGTAGGTCCGTGTGTTTTTGTGCGGACTGCAGCACAGATAACACACACGTAACCAACACAACTGCGCTTTTTCGAACTGAACACAATATCTGCAATGAGAAAATAAACACAACATGTGGATACAAAGCTGACTCAAGTGTTTTTATATGCAAAAGTCACAAAAGTATATTAACATTTTACAGTGGGCTGTTTTGTATATTTGTGTATTAGCCTCTGAGATTTCACACTAACGTTAGTCTGTGATTTTCAATTTAAATATTCCCAAACTGCTGTGTATGTGTAGCAAATATATCCTGCACATTTACTCATATTCACTGAATTAATGTTTGCAATTGTCTCCTTTTTTAATATCATGACCTGGTTTCGCCTGCACACGCGGCTCAATTTCTTAACATCGTAGGTTATATTGGAGAAATTCAAAATGTAAACAATTATTCTGATCTGCACAAATATAAAGAGTTTGACGAATAGTTTTAGAGTAGAAAATTAGAAAAGAGTCACAGCAAACGTTTTAGTTTGACATGGGGAAAAAAAAGGTACGTGCAAAACCCGCATTCGTTTAGTTGAGAGTTAATTATCCTTCCCTCTGGGCCACACTGAGAAGCATTAAGGAAAAAAACAAAAACACCAGTAAGACTATTAATTTCACATCTGTAACATTGGAATCACATGTGAAACAACGAGAAACTTCCTTGGCAGTAAGATAAGATTGCGCATAACAATAGCCCAGGTA
This sequence comes from Hippoglossus hippoglossus, assembly GCF_009819705.1. Lineage (NCBI taxonomy): Eukaryota > Metazoa > Chordata > Actinopteri > Pleuronectiformes > Pleuronectidae > Hippoglossus > Hippoglossus hippoglossus. The sequence continues at coordinate 15,929,885 of NC_047157.1, forward strand.
TGCAGTGAATTATTTATTAGGCTGTAAGATGTTTTGTGGTAACAGTAAAACCAGGAAAAAAGGGAGAACGAGGGGGGGGGGGGGTGAAAAAAACTTAATGCTTGACGTAATCCTGTTTGGGGTTTAGTTTCCTGTTGCAGCACAATAATAAATATTCTTACAGGCCTATCAGCCACTAGCGAACTAATTCCACCGTCTAGTTAACATTTTGTAGCCCATTTCACAAAGAGAACCACTTAGTTCATGAAGAGAGGCTTCGGTGTAGTTAAAGGTAACTTATAGACCTAATAAGATTAAATATGTGGCCTGCTTAACGGATTAAGGTGCAGCTCTGTTACAGCGGTAAAGTAACATGAAGAGAAAAGGCAGAGAGATAATCTGCAGGGCGAAATATACGTTTTATTCACTGCATTAAACGTGTTTTGGTAATTCGACCCAAGGACGTCAGTAAGACGCATTTCACAATGTTCCCTTCAGGTCAAATGCAAAAGCGAATCGCTGATTTCCAAACATAACGTCAGAGCTTAAACCGTCTCGTTTTTTTTTTTCTTCAATTCAAATTCACAAAGAGCCTCAGGTCGTATCTGATTTTCTGTCGGATAACACACCTGCATACACAGCTTACCTTGCTAAACCGTTGGCAACAACAGCGCCAGTCGATGAGAACAAACTCAAAAACACTTTATGACAAAATCCTCGATGGCTTCGTCCTCGCAGCTCGGGGCGAAAACGCAAATCACGAGGCGAACGAATAAAAAGTTGAAATAAAATCGGAAGTTCTGAAGTGATACAGAAATCAAAATCTCATGAGCCACGTAGTTAGTCGGCTAAAAAAAAAAAAAAATCCCCTGCTGCAGCAGTCGTCCTTTGTTCCTCCCGCTGTCCTGACCCCCGCGCGGTCGCTAGGTGGCGTTCTTGCTCCACCAAACGCCTGCAGGTTTCCCAACTTGACCGCGCTGACGTCACGCCAGTCTGGAGCATCAAGGCCACTTCCACGCCGCTATTGGTCTGAAAATCACATGACATGTCTCCCAGCATCCATAATTATGTTGCTGATATTTTTGCACCCCCCTCCAAAAGATGTCAGCATCCCACTGTCCTGATTGTCCCGGAGAAATCCCGTAGTCCAGACCAGTGGAACACACCACACGATCACTGTGTTGCCAAATGCAAAAAAAATGTCATGTCCGAATAACATAGCGCCCGGTAACTTCCTGATGGATTCCTTAATGGGAGGATCATCTTCCTTCAGGGGTGAGGGTTACTCCAGCAGCCCCGGAATGTACATCCACTCAGCCGCAGAGTACGGATATTCAGTGATGAGAAACATTGGCAAGATTGGACCCTCTCCACTCTCCAAACGAGACGAGGCTCCTCCGGGCGCCCTGGCGCTCGGCGGCTTCCAGGACGGGCCCTACCTGTCAGCCCAGCTGGCCACATGGACCCCAGCCTCCAAAAGCAGCAGGGACGAACAACCTGTTGCCCAGTGTTTACAACCCTGCTCGTTTCCAGCGGGTAACGTCAAAGAGGAGGCGTTTTGTTGCCTCTATCAGGATGACAGCAATAAGGGGAAACACACAACAGAGTCGGCCACTTACATCCGGCTGGGAGACAATAGCTGCCGGCCTCAGCAAACTGCCGCCTCGTCCGGCGGCTGTTTCCAGGTGTACAGCGGAGCGAGGCCGCAGCAGGACGACCCGCAGCAGTTCCCCTCCGGCTTCTCCCTGACACACTTGGCGACATCTGTTGAATCAGCCCCAGCATCGACAATCAGCTGCAGCAAAGCGGCGCAGGAGGCGGCGAGAGAGGCTCCAGAGACAGAGGGGAGTCAGGGCAGGAAGGAGGAGAAGGCCAAGAGTGACAGCTGCTCAGATAACTCGGACGGGGATTTAAAAGGTAGATTAATACTACTACTAATAATACTATACAGCAACCCCCCCCCCCGCCCCCTGACACACACACACACACACGCACACACACACAAAGACACACATACACACACACACACACACGCATATAAACGTATGCAGACAAACACATGCACACAAATAATTTGTTAGTTACAGCTTCCCCAAAATATTCCACGCGTGCATGGATGCATTGCTATGTGTGTGTACGTGTGTGTTTGTTTGTGTGTTTGTGTGTGTGTGTGTGTGTGTGTGTTGTGCGTGCACGTTGTGTGTCACGCTCCAATAATGCAGACTGGTGTTTGATAGCAGTCATATGGGGCTGTATGGGCATTTGACAGCCTCGCCTAGCAGGGGTTATGGTTCCCGTGGTATTTAACACCTTTCCATTAATGTGAGAATGTGAGATGGGCAGTTATCATTGAAATAAACACGCTCTCTCTCTCTCTCTCTCTCTCCCTCACACACGCACACACACACACACACACACACACACACACACACACACACACACACACACACACACACTCCTCTCCCTCTCACTTTCTCGTCCTCCACTCTCTCTCTCTCTTACATGGATCATATTCATTGTCAGACGGAACCATTTTTAACAGCACAATTTTGCCCCTTAAATTTCTTGCACCGAGCCAATATATGAAAATTTTACGTTTTTTATCAGCAGCTGAAAACGTTTTGCTCTGGCTTAATAATTTCAAAACCTCGGTGCACATTTCTCATGCATGATGTTTCAAAAATCATTAGAATTTCACGTTTCTGCGTCGATGAGGCGATAATTCAGAATAACTCCAGCCCAGTTTTTGCAGCGTAATAATTTAGAATAAAAGGTTCACGTCTGAGCACACGTGTCTTCTCTTTTACTTTATTCTAAAAGTGGCAGATTGATAATAATATACGGAATTCCTGGGTTTTTCTGACAAAACCACAAATACCACTGTTTAATTAGATTTTATTTTTCAAATATGTGATCAGTCGATTTATATAATATGTTATTATGATCTTACTCACAATAATAACGATATCATATGATAATCTCCCCCTCATAAATTGAAGCTAGCTACAATTATGTTATTGCACATCCCTTTGCCTCTTTTTCTTTTGCTCCGGTTTAAACCTGGTTTCGGTTTGTTGTGTTATTTATGAGTTGGGCTAAAAGCATGATGACCGACAAGCTCCTTTTTAATTTCCTTTAATTTAATTGGAAGATATACCAAAGGCAAAGGAGGCGACTTATTGAATATGTGTGTGTGTGTGTGTGTGTGTGTGTGTGTGTGTGTGTGTGTGTGTGTGTGTGTGGTGTGTGTATGTGTGTGTGTGTGTGTGTGTGTGTGTGTGTGTGTGTGTGTGTGTCCCCTTAATCCCATATTAGTGAATTAAATGTTTTGACAATGATTAAATGTGGGCCACTAATTCAGTGTTCACATTAGGGTAATTATTACTGTAACCTGCGTGTTGTGTGTGTGTGTGTGTGTCTCTTTGTGTTTGCAAAAGAGGCGTTATTCCCTAGAGTCCACAAGCTAATCAAGGAATTAACTGAATGTGTAGCAGTGTGATTTCTCCCTTCTGTATCACACACATGTCTTGCTCCTTTGTCCCTGTTATGTTTTTATTATTATTATTATTAATCCTGCATTATGCTACAGAGACTTCCTAATGTTTTGGGATGAACCTCCCAAATTTTTTCATTTGGCACTCGTGTGCAGAAGTAATAACATTTTATGGGAGTCTGAGGTCCAACAAGACAAAAGAAGCGCTTACACACCCTAGTTTGATTTGATCCAATTATAACCATACGTCATACGAAAGCAATTCGCGAGCTGTAGGAGTTGTAGCTCAAGGTGGGATGTTTTGCGTCCTTCATTTGTTCAAGTGAGTCACGGAGTATCCGCCTCTATAGGTACAATTTAATTCTGTTGCTGTTGGACGGTCTTCAACGTGCGTTTGAGAAATGGGTGTGTACATGTAGCAGCATCCGCTGTATTGATTGTGTCATGAAGCTGCATGTGATTCCCTGCACAAATCCTCCAGGCCTCTGCCGTTTGGCCATGGTTGTAATTTCTCTTTGTTTTTCTCCGGTGCAGATGATTTATCCGCGGGGAAGACGATGGGGAGCTGGTTACAAGCCAAGAGTGGTCGGAAGAAGCGGTGTCCCTACACAAAGTACCAGACGCTGGAGCTGGAGAAGGAGTTCTTGTTCAACATGTATCTGTCTCGGGAGCGCCGCCTGGAGATCAGCCGGAGTATCAACCTGACCGACAGACAGGTCAAGATCTGGTTCCAGAACAGACGCATGAAGCTCAAGAAGCTGAACAGGGAGAGCCGCGAAAGGGGGCAGGGTGCAGTTTACAGCTACTCTTGAGGAGATATTTACGCACACACACATCAACATCTACACTCACGCACACACGCACGCACACACACAAATTTAGACATAACACAGATATGACGCATGGCACAAATACAGACAGGCAGGCATGTATCATTCATCATTTATCAATTTTCTCTCTTATCTGATACACACACACACACACACACACACACACACACACACACACACACACACACACACACACACACACACACACACACACACAAACACACCCTCCTAAATTGATGATACTCCCCAGCCTGCAGACTAGACTTTGATTTCCAGGTGAACACTTGCTGCAGCATGGGGTCAGTGATGTGCTGTTACCTGGTGATTAAATTAACAAAAGAACAAAAACAAAGACCAAACCAAAGGAGGAGACGCTCCCCAGCAGTGTATAAACAACTCGTGGCACGTAAGCAGTATCACTCTGCTGAGCCATAATGAATGTTGTGCCACTTCTTGTGCAGCTTCCTCCCCCGGTGTCTGCCGCCGTGCTGTGCACTGTGCATGCACAGGATGATATCAAGCTATGTCATGGCACACGATTCCAAAACAATAAAAGGAGGGGGGAAACGCAAAGGTTTTATACCAACTTTGTCCTTCCCCTGATGGCATAGTGGTGGGGATGAGAGGGAGGGAGAGACACTGCGGATGAGAGAAGGAGATCAAGGCAGTTTTAATAGAAGTGAGAGACCATAACGTTGATTTAAATATTATCCAGGTGACCACAGTAAGTCAAGGTCATAAAATTCTAATGTCAGGTTCGCCCTGGAAAGCGTTGGGGGAGGATTTTATGATCTGCAAATATAATGTGCTGCAGCAGTAAAAGATGCGTTTAAAGGTGTGTGTGGAGGAGGGCTAATCCACACAGTAGAGACTGCAATGTGTGCAGGATCCAGCCGAGTCGCCGGGGCTGGCAGGAGCAGCCACCCTCCTCCTGCCCGGGATAATGGGAGCTGCACGGGAGCATGGAGATAAGAAAGATGGTGGATAAAAAGGGACAGCGACCACGACGGCTGCAGGGACAATAACAACAACAACAACACGCATCACGGCAAACACGTGGATAACTAAACACGGCAGGAAGGCGTCTGCGGGGGGCGAGTGAAGGTAGGACTCATATTTCATGAATATTTCCACGTCCTGTGCAGGAAACTGTGCCACATCTGTCAGGGAAGCCTGCTTGACAGCTCCTGTGGCACGCACGGTGCATGCCTGCTCACGTTGATCACTCACACGAAGTGGCGGATATTATTCAGCTGATGATGATTTCTTTTGTTTTTATTCCACTCTGCTGGTTGCTAATATTGTTGGCATTTTTGTTTGTGGATGCATACTCTGATTTCATTTTAAAGGTGGCATATATGTACCAGCTGAGTACACGCTGTGCTTTGCAGCTACATCCTACTCATGCTGTTACAACTATAGGGTATTAAAGCTGACACGTTTCTTTATGAGTTAACTCGTCAACACGTGCATTGCCATCTAAGCAGTGTAATTGAGAAAGTAGCCTGGCTGCAGCCCGGTGTGGTTTTTTATTGTGCTGGTACTCGCCTTTCCTCTTTGTGCTGGATAGTGTTAATCCTCACTTGGCTTTGTGCATGCATGCATTGTCCTTGTCCGTGGATTCTAACCCCCTTTTTTGCGCGAAGCTGAAGCGTGGTTTAGGTAGTTTCATGTTGTTGGGGTTGGCTTCCTGGCTCGGCAACAAGAAACTGCCTTGATTACGTCAGTTCGTCTTCATCAAGGGCACAATTTCCGCTGAATTACCCCCTATAGTCACACAGGTTCCCCCCGCAAATGGCATTGTAAATGAACTGAGCTGCAATATCTTCGGACAGAGACGTTTTCTTTCTTTGGCTGTTGTTTTGTGGCGGGCTGTAAAACCTCCCGAAGCTCTCACAGGGAGAATAGGTTGTAAACAACATGGGGTAAAGTTTTAGACTGCGTTGTGCTGCATCTGTCATCACTGGTTGTCTGCATGGGTTCAATGGTTTCAGCTGCTTTATGATCGGATATATGGATTGATAGATGGATGGATGGATGGATGGATGGATGGATATTTGGCTCTTATATGTTTATCCTGTAAATGAAGCAGGTATATAAATTGATGCGTATTGACATCCCGATGATCCCATGTGAGCAGTCTTTGTTCTTGGGTCTGTTCACGCACGACTCAGACATGTGTCTTTTTCCTCTCTGAATTAATTTTGTTTTTATACCAAGCAGAAACTTAATTATAAAATACCTGACGCTATACGAGCTCAAATAATTTACCACTTGGACAGTTTATGCTTTAATGGCCTCACTCGTTCGGTTATAAATCACATTTTGATAATTAAGACCTGTTTAATATTTTTTGTCCTGTGGAATTTCTGTAATTATTGTGTTGTGCATTCATCAGCGTAACTAGGCTACTTTATTCCATATTTTCAATGTCCTCAATCGTGTTCATCCCAGTGTCAGAAGTTTTCTTCCTTGAAATGAAGATACTTTTTACGCCCAACCATTATTTTATTAAATAATTTCACTTTACTAATACAAATAATTTAGTTGTTTGATATTGTTCAGAATTAAACTCCAGTAGCGTCAGTATTGAATATTGAATATGATTATCCAATAGCACTGAAATATTTAAATGATTCAGCAAACATGGGAATAAATGTATTTACATTGGGAAAATATAGCACATACACACATTTACCTCTTGCCTTAAGCCAAACCATTTGATTATTGACAACATGAATCAATAGCAGTGTACAAGCAGAGGTAAAATAAGGTCACGGAGGAAAACAGAAATCTTCAGGGCAGATTATCGAGAGGAAACACAATCATTTATTTATGGAAGAGTCTGCTCCTGTGGCGTAGTCAGCATCTTTTTTTCTTTTTCTTGCAAGGGAGACCAGTGTTTATACCGGTCACTATTTCCCCTTGTTTTCTCAGCCCCCTCCTCCCTTTGGCGGTGGTGCAACTGGAAGAGACAGTCTGGAATCCAAAGTCACTTTCATTCAGCTGCAGTGAATGAGTGTCTCCCTTGGAATGCATCACTGACAAAGACTTTACAGCGCTGGAAACAGCCCCGAACGCTGCACAGATTCACCCTAAAACCATATACACATAAAGCAATTTATTTCACTTTGTTGTGGTGCACAGGAACTGAGGGCTTCACACAGACACCTCCCTAGGACAGCTGAGGATGTGTTACTGCCACTGGCATGATCAGACACGAAGCAACTATGCTTACCACTCCTCTGCCTTTTTGGGGGGTTAAACTAGATTTAGATTTTGAGATGTATATTTTAAAAAAATCAGCATCCTGGACTGTGTTTGTACAATTTTACAATAATTAGTAAATGATTAGGTGGAGAAGACAAAGGACAGTAACTTTCTTTCTCTGGAAAATGTCCAGATATTTCTTGTTTTTTTTTTGAGCATTTTCAGCCAAATGAAACTCAAAATGCGGTTTTTATATTTAATCATCATTAGGCTAATAATTAGGAGTAATGTCCTATTTCAATGGTGTGGAATTAGAAATTAAAGCTGTATTACGCAAGACCAAAATCCAAGCTAAAACTGATGATCTGATCATTATTACACGAGGGTTACTCTTATCATATCTGTTATGATATAAATGTCTATATTGATTAGCAATAGATCCCACAATGTGTTATTCTGTAAAACGTGGGAATTAGATTTGAGTGAATTAGATTTGAAGTGTTTAGACTGAAAACGTTTATTCGGATTGGAGCTTTATTCTATAATTAAGACGCGTATCTGGCTTCTCTGTTTCTGTGCTGATCACAGTGACTCTGGTATTCGCGGGGCTGTCTGTTCCGCACATGGGGACTTTTATAAATAACTTCTGATATTCACTTTGAATTTTTCCATATGCACAGCTATGTGCGCGGATAATATGCTCCAAATGTTGACTATAGATAAAGCACTAATTGGTTTACACTGCATCGTGTGTGTGTGTGTGGGAGAGAGAAACTTCCTGTTTGATGTGGAGCGTCATGGCAATATTTACAGTGCTTAGGTCTATATGTTGTGATTATATCACTGTTACCGGAAGAATGGACAACGCGCTTTTACACAATAAGCCATGAGATGTATGAGACCGTATAAAGAAAGTCCTGTCACAACACTCATTTGATATCCGTCTAACCTGAGGTGACGCCAACTGGTTATTCTGATGGAAGTGAGAGCTAACACAGTCTAGACTGAACCGACAATGAAGAGGATATTTACATGAACATACACAGGAGATAATATTGTCTTAATTCGTCCATCTGCTTTGTGGTCATAAGGAAATACATGCAGAATATTCTGTGGTAATTTGCAATTCAAACTTTTTAAATAAAGAATATTTAAACTCTGCAGTTTGAATATTGGCTTTGTTATTTAAATCGCAACCGTTTCATGGTGCATATTGAAGCTTCTTAAAAGTGGTTTGAAGGTATCGGAATTAAAGGCGTTGGTCCTCAAATAGTTAATTCAAACAGTAACATATATATACCTACATCCAGACTGTGACTCGGTGTCAGGCTTCTTTCTCCAATTGACATATAAAGACCCCCAAACTGCTAATAAACGTCCTGTATAACCAAAACAACTCTGTCCACGTCAGTTTGGAGATACGTTACACAGCCACAGCTATCTCAATCGTATTTGCTCTGTTGTTATCAAGGGAAATCTTGATCGTGTGATAGAGAAATGTCAGACACAATCTCATATGATCGTATCAGTTTCAAGTATTGATGTTATCACAACCGATTAAGTCCTCATCATCATATTTGAGGTATATGGGCACATCCTGTCTGAAACACGCCGTGTGTTCATGTTACAAAGTCAAAGGATCGATTGAGACAGACTGAAGCCTTTAAGAGGCAAATGTGGGATTTTGGACAATAATAACAAAAATGACTAAACTTGGCTGTGGAGGAGCGCAAAGTCTATTTGAAAGCAAACTAAACAAACATTGTTGTTTGATTTATCTCCTTAACTTTTACGCATTCTTTTATCTTTTATCTGGTCTTTGTTTTTGCGTATCGATGACACCGGAGGATATTCTGTTGAACGAAATTAACTACTGTTACTTTTTGCTTTGTTCACCGTATAGCAGGATGTTTTTCTATGTAAAATGTTGAACACAGCGTGACCATTTGAAATAAAATCATACTGTTATCCATGCGGGATAGAAGCGTTTTTTCTGGACCTGTTTCAGTGGCAGTTTCAGTTTTGTTCGAACGTAGCACAAGACAGACATTTGAGAAACAAGAAACAACTGAGGAAATCTTGATGATCTAGTTTTTATTATAGCTCATCAAACATGGATAAACAAGTGGAATAGATACGTTGTTTAAAATATAATTACTTACTATTAATGGACACACACGCGCACGAGCGCGAACACCCACGAGAACATAAAGGAATGAGGATTTCAGTGGATTACTCTGAACATGGCTATATGACTCTATAATGTATTTATATGACCATATGTTATTGTAATAAATGGTCATTGGGCACTTTGTCATTCAGCTGTAATGGCAGCAGTTGAATTAACGGACTCAGACCTTCAACCTGCAGAAAACACACGTACACACACACACTCATATACACACACGCGTATACGATCTGGTGTAAAATGAGGTAAATGCAGTTAACGGCTTTATTCCTGTAAACATGTGGGGGAATATTTGAGTCCCTGCAGGCTGGCGCAGTCATCAGCACACTCCAGGATACCGTTTGGCGCAATCGGGGTTCAGGTCTGGCGTCTGGCCTTTTAAATTTCATGGTTGAAACTGAACTCAGCAGCCATGACGCACATCGCACTTCCAGAATGCGTCTATACATACCGATTACATTTTTTGTCATGCCATATGCGCGAAAACTGAATATTGAATAACACGTCAGTTCATTGTGAAGCGTGAGAAATAATTTGGACAAACAAATGTTGCAATTGTATCTAATAGGTGACGTCATTTGCCCCGGGTAGTCTGGGCTTTGACAAAAGTCTTCTTTTAATTTCAACACATTCGGATTCAAACAACTATAACTTCAAAACTGTGTTTTATTTTGAAGTTTGTGTCTTTGGTTAAACTGTCAGTTCGTACTTTATGGATCATTCTGCGCCCAGTTTGATTTAATTTCAGCGTGTAGTGGTTTGCACGGCTGCACTATTATAATTTCCCTTTTACGCATGACCACTGTTTGATCTGCACAAACATATAAATATTTCACTCTCATCTTAAAGTTTAATTAGCCCCTTTTCCTGACCGCCTTTCTTGTTTTTTTTTACCAACCACTTGTCCACAAGATACAATGTCAGAAGCAATTACGAACACCATCACGCGTATAACCCAAAAAACAAACAGCCTCCAAAACCACAGGCGGATAAAACATAAACGCAAACACAGCATCAAAACAGCCCAAAAAAAACAACACCCGTCAGCATCACTATTAATTCTTCACCCTAAAAGCACAAATACTATTTCGCACCAAAGTCACCACATCACAGAAATATAACGTGTGCTGCTTTTAGTGGGATTTACTGGTGCATTAGCTCTGCCCCCGTCCAGTCTGCGCACACATGCATTAAAGTTCCCTCATTATTATTTATGGTACAATTAGTCTAATTGTGTTCCCCAATGACACTGGTGCCTTCCTCGCTTTCCTCCGTCTCCTGCGCATAGAAGCATTGTCTTATATTTGTCTCCTGCAGAAGAGGTCAGGGTTGTTTTTACAGCCTCATAACTGACAAGCTACGCTGGTGCACTGCAGGGCGAATACAGTAAAGTCCTGGCATTAGACACAACACGAGCATTAGTCCCAATGTTGAAAGCCTTCATTGGGTTGAACCCGTTTACCTCCACCGCTCCTCTGTCCTCCTCCATCCTGTGTCCTCGGCCTTTTCTCTTTTCCTTGTCTTTAATATAAATAGTTCCACACGCATCTACAGTGGCGGTGCAGGTTTTATGCTTAGGCTGGGGGAACCCGGATGTACTCTTATTAACGACACGTTTATGAACAATCAAATGGCCCTCGTTAAAATTTATTGATGCGCATAAAAAACATGAACGGTCACCAGCCGAATATAGCCCGCTGTAGTGGGCTGCTTGTCAAGAATCCGAATCCCCTCCTCGCCTATCTCCGCAAATCCCCACTTAGGAAATGTTTGGTCTGTTGCGCCATCGTTAAAACAGTGCAAACTTTATTGTTGGGGTATCCTGCATCCCGGAGTTGGATCCCCCCCCCCTCGCCTCTGTGTCTATATATGTATATGAGCGCGTGGCTACTGTGAAGGCTCCTCTCTCTATTAAGAAATTAACAACATTCCGCAGGAAGTTATAAACCATCCACGTTATCGAATGCTCTGCGGGTTTAATAAGGATAAAACTCGTCAACGATTCAATAAACACTTTAATGCTGTAACACTACTCCTCGCGGCAACGTGGGGCTACGGTGGGTTTCTGCCAGACAGAGATTGATTACACCATCAAATAGTGCCTCGCTCTGCTGTGAGCCGCAACGCGCACAGGTCTGCTCTGCGACCGCACACAACCGCTATTAACACTCCTAAATATCATCTTCTTATAGAAACATGGCAGTGAGAGTTACCTCCAATGCGTCCGAGGGAAAAGGAGCGAGAGAGCGTATTCTTTAATCCGATTTATGTGCAACGGTATCCCAGGATAAGTGGCGCATTGATCCACTGTACAATTTCTGTGGGGGTAAATATAATCACGTGGCGGCGAGGCAGCCAATAGCAGGCAGGGAAGCGTTGAGAAATAATTACCTGCCTTGATTGTTCTATGGCTAGATAAAAAAGTACACATACACTCCATATAATAATCGGATGCATGTAAAAGAGTCGGGGAGGCTTCGACATGTCGACCACGGGTCCCATAAGTAATTATTATGTGGACTCCTTGATCAACCATGAAAACGAGGATGTCCTTGCTGCAGCTCGCTTCTCCGCGCCCGGTTCGCACCCAGCCGGCCCTCGTCCGACGTCCCTAGTACCGGAGTGCTCCGACTACCCTTCCTGCAGCTTCGCACCCAAGGCGCCGGTCTTCTCCACCTCCTGGGCCCCCGTGCACTCCCAGTCATCAGTGGTTTACCATCCATACAGTCACCAACCTCACATAGGCACAGACTCGAGGTACGTGCGCTCATGGCTGGAGCCGATATCAGGCGCAGTGACTTTCCATGGCTATCCGGGAAACGGCAGGCACTACGGGCTGAAGCCCGACGCCTTCCAGGAGCACAGAGCCGGAGAGTGCCTCGGCTCCGGCGGACGGACCTACGCGGATTATCTGTACTGCTCGTCCACTGACACGCGAGACAAGGCGCAGCAAAACATACCCTCTCCCGAGTCGGAGCTCCTGGCTTCGGAGAAACATAAAGACGAGAAGCCGGAGCTAGATCCGAGTAAGTTCAAGCTCCTGCAGTCTTTTACAGCCGGGTGGGAGTCTGTTGCTTTTTAGATTGTGTAAAAACTGCTTTTGCTTTGGAGGCTTTTTTTGAACGCCCCGCATGAAATTATAAAGTGTTTGAGCCTCTTCTTTGCTGTGCAGCTCTGAATCGCCTCTGCTTTAGGGGGAGAAGCTTTAGGAACTATAAAAGACAAACGCTATTAGGCTGATATTGGGGCTATAAAACCAGACGGGGTTGTAAACATGGACTCAAACCTACAGGAAGACGTTGAATTTGGAGGGACACTGCTTAATGTGGAAAACGTGCGAGGTGTTTCTTTTTTAGACATGAGTCAATATTCATCCCTAAATGCTTTACGGTGCATTTTTACGACCATATTTTGACCCCGTGCCATCACATACAGCAAGTCAAGCCCCATGAGCCGACTTTAAAAAAAAGGAAATGTAGGCCAATCGTGCGAGGTAAAGCCACACTTTTCCCCTTGACTCCAACTGATTACACACTTTATTCACACGCACAATAACGAGAGGATCAACACGCAGTTATAGTTGCATTCAAAATCAGCTTTTTCTCTCCGGATCCAGAACAAATTCACATGACTCCTGCGGCCAACTTGAGGAATGTAGGGACACATAGGAGGACTTTCAGCACGGACCTGTAACGGCTTGAACTACTGGCCATTTTATGGGCCAATAAAGTGAATAAGCGCATTGAGTATTTTACGACGGTGTGACTCGCAAGTTAAAGTGACAAGGAAGCAAATCAGTGCAGACTCGAGCTGAGAATCTCTCCCTCTAAACGTTGAGTATCAGCTTCAACACCACAGAGCCCAGTGTGATGTGTTTAAATTGACGCATCATCACCATTACCATCATTGGAATTGTTGTGAATCCAGAGGCGCGTTTCCCCCCTCATGAGGCAGTCATTTGTCATTTAGTATCAGTTTTGATAATAAGTATGTGTGTGTGTGTGTGTGTGTCTGTGTGTGTCCCTGTCCTCTTGTTTTTATTATTTGCATCTTTATTTTCATTTTTGTTTTACTTGCAGATAACCCAGTGGCAAATTGGATACATGCCCGCTCCACAAGGAAGAAGCGATGCCCTTACTCAAAGTACCAGACTCTCGAACTGGAAAAGGAGTTTTTATTCAATATGTACCTGACTAGGGACCGCCGGTACGAGGTGGCCCGGGTCCTGAATCTCACCGAGCGGCAGGTCAAAATCTGGTTTCAGAACCGGCGAATGAAGATGAAGAAAATGAACAAAGAAAGGAACGATAGAAAAGAACAATAACGTGGACTGCAGTCTGAGGACTCAGGCGCGATGAACCCAGTCACATGGACAGCACAAATGTACCAAAACACACGACGACCCCTTCCTCTCCTCCACCTCGCTTCCTCTTCTTCATATTTATCACTTTGTTGGATTTTGTATTAACCTTCAGTTCGAGACTGTTTGATGCTGATCATGTTATCTTTCCAGTGCACACGTTGTGTCAAGCCTTGAAGAAAAGAAACCGAGAAATAAAAAAGAATTCAAAGAAGACACCCACATTCTGTTTTCACTTTGAAATACCTTTATATAAATATCTATCATTTTTCTTGTTCTTGTAATAGAAAAGTCTACCACAGCAGTTTGTTTACGTTGAAAAGAAGAAAGAAAATACTTGAATTCTTTAGAATTTTCACAAACCCACAATAATTTATGATGTGAATGTTTCTTCTCTCATGTTTACTTCCTTTGTACGTTGTTGTGCAGGTGTTGTATTTTGTACAGACACAGAAAACATCTGCGATCTAGTTTGTCTTGTATTTTTTTGTGATAGTTGTTGCTGTATTTGTGCATCTTCTCTCTTTTGTTTGGGACTGTAGTCTACGAGTTTAATTATAGAGTGTAGCTATAGAAACTCTGCAAATATAAACATAATCACTAAGTGCTTGTTTTCTGTATTTATTGTGACTCGAAGTGGACATCACGTGTGTGCGCATTTGGCCATTAGTGCACGGCTGCACACGAGGGCCCAACGAACTGCACCTCGACTCGCATAATATCTTAATTTTAAAAAGCCGCAGAGAAAGTGCAGCCACGCTCAATCATTATTGTACTAGCGGGGCTGCGGATCGCAAACATTTTATAGTTTTCTAATTAATTGCGTCTCCACACAACTCTTCCTCTCTGGTGTGTTTTGGTCGTGTACAGCTATATAAGGCCTCAATGAGCTCTGCTATTGCGCACAATGACGAAGCCCGAAACCCTCACGGTGTCAGCGCAGCTAAGACTTTAGCAGGACAGAGTTGTTTTCATTTTTGCTTTGTGTTAATTCTTTAGTTTAAATCAGCCACATTTTCAGCTTTAACAACTCACGCACATACCGAGGAATATGTGCGTACAAATCAAATAAATGCACATTTTACCATGCGGAGAAAATGCGCATTTCTCCAGAAATAATAATAGTAGTAATGGTTTTAAGGCACATCATTATTTCTGCTGTTGTGTTTACATTTTTACTAAAGTGGAGGGGCTGCCGCAGTAGCCTTTATTTCAGTGTGAACTCAAACACAAAATAATTTTAGAAGAGCTAATTCAAATGCACACAGCACAATACCCTATTTGAAAACCTTTGCGCAAATATCCCATTTCTAAGAACGCAGGCAGATTGATTTCTAAATATAAACCACTGCTGCGTAGTTTATTTTTTTAATCTAAATCAATCTCCTTCTAAAATAGACTACACTTCGCAGAAAACCTCAGACTGAATCCGAGCAGCTGAGTTTTAGGTGAGAGACAATTTCCCATGTCTTGCATTTGTTTCCTGGGATAGGCCTAAATTGCCTTTTTGTGGTGGCGAACAATACGGACAGGATGCAGCAATTTCAAAGACCAATCCAGCACATTTCCGCTCGGCCTCGGACAAAAATGCCAGTTTTACAGCCCCTGTTGGAGCTCGGCTGTTTGTCTCAAATGCAGACGAACAAAGCAAACTCGACTAACTGGCTAGAACGTCTGGGCTTAAATTACTTTATGTTTTAATGGACGGTGGTGGTGGACGCGTTCAAAGGAGAGTCATGCGCACTGTTCGGGGGGACTTCTGGCCTGATGGGCCATCCGCAGCCCCTCCGCAGGCTGCGTGGGTCTATTAGCCCACAATTAGATGGGAAAACGTCAATAGTTATTGTTCATAAATATGGCTGCTGCAATGCACCCTGGTATACCGGCAGGTACAGGGGCCATGGCGTTAAATGATAAAACCCACACTTGGAGCTGGTTGTACAACAGGGGAGAGTGGAGCTGTGTGCTTCCAGATGTGCTGGTAAACAGCTGCTTTATTTCAGGAAAAAGACCAGAATCATTCAGGCTTTGGACAAATGGGGAGATCCTTTCTTTCCACATCACCGCTGTTTCTGATTGGTGGACTCACTCGGGTTAAGGTACGCATCTCGACACTAGATGACGCTGTTGGTCCACGTTTTGAGCAGAGTGTGTGTTTTGAATGGCTTTTTTTTTTTACAACTCTGTGGCTTGGCTCAAGAATGAATAGCAACCTATCGATGACAAAATGACAGATATGGTCACGCACCGCATTTTGCGTAATAGGCCACAGAGCAGCATTCAGGAATGCACTAAGGTGCTTGGTGTGTTGGAAACAGAATGTGTGCACACATTGGATTTATTTTAAATTGATCTTTTATTATTATTATAATTTTCAGTTTCCTTCTATGTTTTGAGGTAAATATTTATTTCAGTTTTTGCCAATTTTTGGTTTTGAAAATCTTGGCTGTGGACGTGGCTGACGTGGTATTTTTTTATTACCTTTCATCGTGTGTGCTCTTTGGAATTCCTCTCTCGAGCTTAGACGGGAATTACTTTTAACGAGGGGCAACAATATTTACATTTCTATAAATATATAAATAGATTATTAGGACGTTATGTGTCTGTAATGTTGCTATTTTTAAAATAGTTTTTAGTATTTTTAATGCTGTGAAAAATAATATATCAGTTAAAAATGTTTTGGTGGAAAAACAAACCACCTAAAAATATAATGAAACAAAGAGTCAGGAAGCGTATTCAAAATATATAATTACTACTTTAATAGCAGTCATAAAAAATTCACATCAATTACATTGCAATAATACAATACATGGCAACACTGACAGCAGGAATAGCAACAGCATTATACAATGAATTGCATCAAACAACAACCAAACATAATAATCACAATAGTAATAGTAATAATAATTTAGGACATGCAGTTTATTTTATTTAAAAAGAGCTACCTGCTTATTGGTACATTTCCATGTTTGACTGTATAGGAGCATCTGCACTAGCGGTTCAAAGCACCCAAGAAATGTGCAACTATGATTGTCAATCTGCATATTTATAGAGTGTGAACGGTCTATAAATTCGCCCCGTGCGCCTTTCATATTTTACGATGATGCGTATAAAACGTCAGTAACCTCACAAAAACCACACTGGCATATTTGGAGAGAGGGGGGAGGAGGGAGAGAGTCCATACGACTATTGAGCTGGGAAATGTGCGCGCGTTGATTGTGGCTAAACATCCCATGTAAAATTTTATGAACTCCTCCACGTGGGAGATTTACTGCTCATCCTCGTCGGTTTTACGGGGTCAGTAAGCGGCACCCTGTATTCATAGGTCGTGTTTATATTTGCGTGTGTCGGTGTTTTACAGCGCGCGGTGCAAAGTGTGCCGCTCTGCTCCTGCAGCTCCACGACATGACACGGCCGGGATGTTTTGTGTGAAACCCCAAATGATTCGCCTGTGTCACACAGCTCCAGTTGTGTTTTGCTTTTGTACTATTTTGTAGAATTGCTTTTAACGAGCTCCTGGAGTCAGTAAAAGGTCAACTATTTCCTAGGGATCGGTGCGTAACCTTCGCTTGGGCCCGAGAGGGCAAACACCAGCTCATGACACCTTTACACAGTAGATACTCCTGCTTCATGCACCTCACAAGCTCCACGCACAGACGACAAGACAAACTATAAACTCAGACATGTGGTGGAAATGCATCATGCTTCACAGTCTTTATATTTTAACCGTTTCCCCCCCCCCTCGTCTCCATTGATCAGCTCGGCTTTTAAGTTGTAAATACAACATTGATCACGTTTAAAGCCTCTTGGGTTGTTGGGTTATGATTAGTGTAGCTCCTCTCAAGGTGGATATATAGTACGTAAGGGCCCACGTCTGACCGGTCACGAGAGATGAAGGGGTGGTGGGGGGGGGGGGGGGGGGGGGGGGGGGGGGGGGGGGGGGGGGGGGGGAGGGGGGGGGGGGGGGGGGGGGGGGGGGGGTGGGGGGGGGGGGGGGGGAGGGGGGTGGGGGGGGGGGGGGGGGGGGGGGGGGGGGGGGGGGGGGGGGGGGGGGGGGGGGGGGGGGGGGGGGGGGGAGGGGGGGGGGGGGGAGGGGGGGGGGGGGGGGGGGGGGGGGGGGGCGGGGGGGGGGTGGGGGGGGGGGGGGGAGGGGGGGGGGGGGGGGGGGGGGGGAGTGTGGAGGAAGGAGGAGGGGAGTGGGGGGTAGCGCCTTGTGCATGGTGGGGGTGGTTGGGTGGGGAAGCTCAAAACAAAGAAAAAAAGAAAAAAAAAAAAAAAAGGAAAAAAGACAGAAAGAGGCAGCGTCCTGTGACTTGTGCCGGGCGAGCAAGTCGCTTTTAAACCGTACACATCCGAAGCACAAGCCATGAGCCGGGTTTGAGCCTCGAAAAAAAACACCACCCCACTCACGACTGCGAGAGAAATCCGATGAGAGCAACGGCTCAGAGAGAGTGAGCTGCCGTAGATTGTCCAAAGGGGCAGCGTTTCTCCTAGTTCCGGTTTGTCTGCCTGTGCGCGCTGCGCGAGTTGGGACCCTAAACAAAAGGCTGCCATCATCCTAAAGGAGATATTCCGCTGCGAGAGAGCCCGTCTGCTTGATGCCAACCAAACATGAGCTCCTATTTTGTTAACCCTCTTTTTTCTAAATACAAAGGCGGCGAGTCACTGGAGCCAACTTACTACGACTGCAGGTTTCCACAAAGCGTCGCCCGCAGCCACACGCTGGTCTAACGGACCCGGAGCAAGCCGCGCCGGGCTTTCAGCACCCGTCCCATCATGTGCAGGACTTTTTCCACCACGGGACCACGGGGATCACGAATCCCGGATACCAGCAAAACCCCTGCGCTCTGGCGTGCCACGGAGACGCAACGAAATTTTATGGATATGAAGCCCTTCCGAGGCAAACGCTTTATGGTACCCAGCAAGACGCAAGCCTAGCGCAATACCCAGACTGTAAATCGTCGAGCAGCTCTAACCCCGGAGAAGGACAAGGCCACTTAAATCAAAACACCTCTCCCACTCTTATGTTTCCTTGGATGAGACCCCACGGTCAGAATCGTACAATTATTTCCTATTCTTTCTGTGTTGCTCGGTGCGCGCGCCTGTGAGTGCCTGTGTGTGTGTGTGCGTGTGTGTGTGTGTGTGTGTATGTGTGCGTCAGCGTGTGTCTGCCTGTGTGTGTTTGTCTGCATGTGTGCTGAATGTGCCTGAGCACATGTGTGTATATATATATATGTGAGTGTGACTCAATAACTATAAAACGAAATAAGTGAGGGAACATGATGGGGCACATACAACCTGTACTGCAGGCTGCTGTTCCTCTGCAGCACATGTCCATACAGGGCTGAGTTGTTGCTTTCAAAAGTGCCTTTAAAACACTGGATTGCTCATCGCAGCTCATGACACCAGCTCTTTCAAGTCAATTATCGTTCACATAAGATATTTCACAAACTCCGGAAAGGCACCTGTGTGGGGTGGGGGGGGTGGGGGGGGAGGATGGATAAGTCATAGTTTAAAATATGATGCTACCACACAGCTCAGATTGAGCATGCAGAGTGACAGGAGGGTTAGCTGCAGACACAGCATGCCCCGGTTTATCCAGAATCCGGGTTTTAAGGATTTGGGGGTAATTCGACCCACAGGCCCAACGTGGCTCAGACTCATACGGCCATAATCATAAAGGCTTTGTAGACATTACCTCTTCCATTCACGGATCATCATGTTCAGGCTATCAGGCTACATTAACTCCACACAGGTGTAAACCTCATTTTTATCTACTCAGAGACATTTAACATTAGCCATGCCCCCATCTGTTGTTACAGTGCACCTTCACCTCTTTCCACACTATACATTCTCCTTATTTCTTTACATTCTGTACACAATGTATGTGTGTGTGTGTGTCTGTATCTGTGTGTGTGTGTGAAAATCAGGCATTTAGAAGCCATGTCACTAGAGAGGAAAACCATGCGTATTACCTTAAAGAGGCTTCAATCTGAAATAGACTATAATACACGAGGTTTGTAGGAACATGCCATAATATACATGTAATAATTCATAATTAATAGACACACTCTTTAAAAAAAAATTAAAAAATACACTGTCTTCTCATACTCACCTATAGGAACTCTTTAGTGAAGTGGGCGTTAAAGTTGCATCAGACAGCTGATCACTCCACCAACTGTTAATGGCACAAACATGACTGAAAATTACCATTATTACTTAAAGGATATTTATTTTGAAATTTCCCCTATGAGCAAAAATATATTACTGATAATGTACACAACTTTTAAATAAAGGTATTCCACGGTCTGTATGAGTGGATATGAGCTGGCACATGGGGTGAAAGCGAGGATTAATCGCCTATTCATGCTGATGGAAATAAAATATGCAATTCAATGCAGAATTAATAGAAGTCATCTGCATGTTTTTTTTTTTTTTTTAATGGGGAACCGTCCTGCTAACCTCTGGCTTTATTTCATTCAAGCCCCAGGCAGACGGAACGGGAGGCAAACCTACAGTCGCTACCAAACTCTTGAACTGGAGAAGGAGTTTCTCTTCAACCCTTACCTGACCCGCAAGCGGAGGATCGAGGTGTCCCACGCCCTGAGCCTCACCGAGCGGCAGGTGAAGATTTGGTTTCAGAACAGGAGGATGAAGTGGAAAAAAGAGAACAACAAAGACAAGTTTCCGGGTCAGAGGGGAGAGGCCGAAGCCGAGGGCGAGGAGGAGGGCAACGAGGACGGTGAAGTGGAAGAGGCCGAGGAGAAAGAAGCGGAAGAGAAAGAAGAGACCAAGGAGTGATTTTATGGTCCTTTTTTATGGTTATATGGCTGAAAAAAAGGAAGAAAAAAGAGAGAGAGAGGTCCCATAAACAGAGGAAGAGTCACAAGGAGCCAGAGAGCGTCAACTTTATGACCACCCTTTCATTTTGTCAAGAGGGAACAGGAATCCCAACAATATTGCTGTCATAAATAGACAAGATTCTCCCTTCTCACGTTTCTCCAACATCGCATTTCCATTTGAAATTTTCTAGAAGCTACACAAGCTTGTAGCAATTTTGTTTTTGTTTTTGTATTAGGAGAAGGGGGAATAAATCTAAAAACGCATGTTAGATGGAAAATGGCTTAGCTCTTATTATTATTATTACTATTATTTGTTTTTTAACTTTCACAAATTTGCTTTTTTAATAATAACAACATCAAAAGCCTAGCCAATAAGATCAAAGACATGACCAACGTCGACCTGTGTTGTAAATAGATTATAGCCTACATTCAAAAAATAAGAACATCATTTCAGTCAGAGTAACCAATGTAGGCCTATAACTTAGTAGTGAGTGTTCAGACATCATCATCATCATCATCGCAGCAGTTACATTGGCTGTCAGCCTGTGTATAAACCCACACGTTTTATTCTTCTAATTGTTACTGTAAACTGTTTTACTCGTCTTCATGTGAATGGCCTAGACAAAGATAGCCATTATAGCTCCTCAGACATCTTCTTGTTTTCTAGGATATACCAGGGAAATGCAATCGTTTGAAATCCTTTGATGCTACCTAAAACCTGGGGAAATTGCAATAGAGATTTCTGAATATAAGAGATTTCATATGGTTTTAATTTTGAAAGTGTTCTATATCAAAAAAAACCTTATATTATTAAGTTATGTATGTAGCATTTACCCAATATTACAATATACACTTGTTTGAAGACAATTTGTGAGTCTTGGGAAGACAATTATAGCTCAAAGCCAAGCGAACAAGTTAGAGATTGTACCACGGCACTACCTAAACTCAGAGCCTTGCCTTTGCAGAATTTATATTCCACACTTACATGGCATCGCTCTGATCTGATCGCAAGCTATTTCCCCAACAACTAAAACTGCCTATGACGCACATTTTACTGTGTATGATAATACCTGCTACAATTACAACGATTAAAACAACAAAAAAAAAGTAAGGGAATTTTTATTTCAATGTGCTGGTGATATAGCGTAGTTGTTTTGCACTGAATATAATCTTTATGTACGTCTTGTTATATATTGATGTGAACAATATGCTCGTTTCCTGGTGTTTCTCCTGTGAAAGACGGATTTGTGTGTCCCCCGCCATTGTTGATGTAAAATCACGAATAAACAAGATGGCTCACAATCATTTCTGGGTTTTGTTATTGATCTAACCGCCTCGGTTGTTCTGCAGCTACTCACCGCCTTCCACGCAAAACACACACCAAGATATGACGCATGCATACGTGAAAAGTGAAAAGCCAATAATCCACAAATTCTTTTTATTTATTGATTGGCCAATTCACAGTTTTTTCTTTTTAAGATCCAGACTTTTAGATGCGATAGAAACAATCAGGGCTCACTACACAACCCTCAGTTTTCATATCATAACGCTTCGAGAGGTAATTTGAAACAAATAATCAACCCCTCCAACTACGACTGGAAATGCACCAATGCTGGTGTTTTGATGATGCTATAATTTCCAGCCCATGTGCGCAAAATGTTTAACAGGCGGTGGCAGGAGGGAACAGGAATGCTCGAGCATATTTAATCGCCCATTCTCTGAAGTTTGCATAATTTAAACTTTGCAACTCAATCGATTAAATAAACGCCAGACTTGCGTTTGCGCACGTCTCCCTTTACCTTTTAAGGAGAGGCTGTGGGTCCCAGTCACAGCATGCGCACTCGCCAACGCCTGGGTCGTATTTGATTCATCTTCTTAATAAAATATCAAAAACAAACTTCCTCTCTTCGGGGAGGACGCCAACCTTTTCTTAATGAATCTTGGGATGAATGATGGCGGTTTGAGATGAGATTAACAAACATCTGCTGGCGTGTTATGTTCATCATCAGACTAAATAATGGCAGAGCATGAGGGAGGCTTGGAGCGCTGGAGGTGTTGCGTCCAGACGGAACCTCTGGAATCAAAGCGAGTGTGAGAGGCCAAGTGCAGGTAAAACACCTTGAGTCTCATCTTCTCCTCCTGCTGTGTTTATGGTCACCGCTTAAAAGTAAACTCATATATGAGCAGCAGCCCCCATAAAAGCAAGAGCCACGTTTATTTGTGCACAGCAACGTGCCTCAAATACATCAATCCAGGTCACTTCGAGTGTTGTTACATCTGCTCAAACACCAGGACCTGCTCGATTATATTCATAGAAATCCGATCCCCTTTTTTCAAAACGTGTAATCGGACCTCTCTGTCTTGCACCTAGCGTTTGAAGCAGATTTTCACATGTATTTCAGAGCTGCGTTTTTACAATTGAAGGCCCAGACACGCTTCTGTGCTGCTGCTGCTGCTGACTTTCCCTTTTTTAAATTTGACTTTCTTATATAAATGTATTAGTGCTACTTAGCAACTAATTGCTGCTGTCGTCTGTCCCTGTGGTTGGAGTCGGTGTCAAGCATCTAAATTATTTAAAGCTCCTGGTGAGTCGAGTCTCTCTTCTTTTTTTTTAATCTGCCCAGGTAGGCCTATTATGATACTAAACTATTTGAGCCTATTAACTATTAAGCTGAAGTGATCCGTTTGGTGTGTATGTGAGACACTGTGTGCGTAAATACTTAAACTGTGGAGACCAGTATCAGGTGTGAGCGCCAGGACACCGTTATTCCTCAGAGGAATATATACTAAGCCTATCTTTAAATTAAAATTCGATGTGTTTATTTTAATTTTAATTTAACAGGTGCATAGTGGGATTTGGAAATTTCAGACTTATTTTAATGCATTTTTTTTTAAAAGACAGATGGAAAAGAAAAGGAGCTGAAGCTGTTTGTTCATTTAATATTTTTTATTTACATTCAACCCCAGTAAAACTAACCTGTGGAGAAAAACATGAGCAACAACTGAGAACAACATTTCTTGTGTTTGATTGGTAAAATTCAACGAGTTGCATCTAAAGTACAGTGTTACAGAATTTACATTGTGCAAAGTCTTTTTTTAACTCCGAAATTCATCTTCAATATCAGACATGAATAGTGCAAAATCAAAACAACAGAAGCAAATGGAGTTTTGCAGATGCTCACTTCAGTGTCGTTCCCCTCTCTCTCTTTTTTATTTTGCTTTATTTTTCCCCTGAATTCTTCAAAGCGCATCATCCCCATCCAGGCTCTTTATTCCTCTGTTTGCGTGCGTGTCTTCTTTAGAAGATTTCCGGATGTGTGTCCCCCCCAAGTCGCAGCAATTCTGTGCCACGAATTTCGGGGGCCCTTTGTGTGTGTGTGCGCGTTTGTGTACTTTTACCATAGGGTTGACATTGCCAATAAAGTTTAGTGGACCCGCTGTAAACTTTATTGGCGGTGTAAAGGATGGGTCCACATCTTTTTTGTCTGTGTGTGTGTAGCCGAGGCTCAGTGTGGAGATCACGGCCTGCAAGGACACGATGCACCGCTCATCCAAGTACGTAACACAGATACATTCTGATTATTTATTTCATTCGTTGCATAATTCCTTTTTTCATATAAAAGAAAAGCTAGAGGTCTTTGCTCTGAGTCATCAAACCTGCGCGTTGGGCTCAAATGAAAGGATTTCTCCTCTATTGTTCATCTGGAATTCTCGTATTTTCCATGTATTTCGATGCTGTAATTCTGCAGATGGCGAAATAATCATCTCGTAAACCCAGAGGTTGCCTCGTGTTGTCCATATATGTCACATGTACATTTCATGTCCATATTTTCCTGAGGCAAATATATAGTTTCTGTACTCTGCATGTGCGCAAAACCTGTTGAAAGTCAGAACCAGATTTACAGTGTGGCAGTAATGTTATTTCCTCCTTGTCATGAGGTCTGATAGTTGATGTGCTGCGGTTGTTCTCCGTAGGCTCCATCTCCACCTTACCTGCTTTTCCAGTTTGAAAAAAATATATATGATGGGTTGTAGCCAAGAGTAAAATGTTGCATAATTTTGACTTTGTTTCCATCATGGAACCTGGAGTGTAGACGATGCTGGATGTGTGGTGCAGTGACATGTGACAACTGCCATGTTATCCATCCTATGGGCCAGCCAGGGACACACAGGCCCTCATTTGGAAGTATAGTTTAGCCTGATCCAAGTTTAATAAGACCTCTCTGTCTCCACGTCTCTCTCCCGCTCTCCCCTCCCTCTCCTTCCTACTCACACACTTTTATTTCCCATTTCCCTTTGGCTCGGGCACCTACATGTTGGCAAACAGCCTGTCCACCGAAGGTGGGGAGGACTGTCATATCTCTCTGACGCGCGTCTAATTTTTGGCATATGGGGGAATCTTCCGACATTTCCATATCGTGTGGCCATTTTTACTTTTGTCACATTGTGGGGAAAAAAGGAAAAGGAGAAAGATGGGTGCAAACATTCCTGGTTGTTAAAGGGAGAAATTTACAGCTGAGTAATAAAAGTTTACGACTGAATCCTTCCTGCGATTGGCTGCGGCGAGCCACGTGGCGCACGCTCTATGAACATGAACTTTATGCTGTTGTCTATTCTCTAGTCCTTCCCTTGTATCAGCAGCAGACCAAGCTGGGGCGTAGAAACCTCTTTTTTCTCCTTTAATCGAATATAAAAACGCGGCACTGTCTCTCTGGCTCTAGTCCGAGTGATATTCATCCGATTTCCGACTTCCTGACAGAGGGGATCTTCGGGACAGCCGCCGCTTCTACCATCCGCCGCCTGCGTCTATCCCCCCCGGAGGCAATAAAGCCACGGCTGGGAAGGGGGGGAAAGGAGCGATCGAGCCTGCTGGAGAAGAAAAAAGACTTTCCCCGGTAAACAGACACCCTGCCTCCATAGGCTCCTCATCGCCGCGACGTGAGGACAGACAGCAGCGCACGGGAGATGTGCGCTGTATTGATATTCCCCCCTGCTCGCCATCGTGACCCCTCAGCTGCAAACTACACGGACATGCCCGCTGAGGTAAGATCACACATTCGTCTACGGCTCTTTCTCAACGTGTTGTTCGTGTGTTTGGCCATCGGCCGCATGTTTCTGGCTTGGATATGATGCGTGATGCAGAGGAGTGCGTGTGTGAGATCATGAGAAGGCGGAGGCGTCTTTTTTTTTCTTCCTCCCTGTGTAGCTGTGACCTGACCTGTAGCCTGGGAGGCTGCTGGTGCGCACAGCCACTGTCACTGCGCCTCTGTGGCTTCATGGAGCCAATAACCCACCACCCCTGCGTGTCTATATGCTCTTCTACCTCAGGCCACATTAGCTGGGCATTGTACAGATGCTGTGCCAGCTAGTTATAATGAATTGCTCACTGATAGTAAACTTCCTCATCACTCATAGGCCCTTCTGACCAAGGCAGTGACAAATGACGTCCCGGGCTGACTGATCTGCTCTAATTAGCCCATTTCTTGTCCCCATGCTTGTTGTCACTTGTTACATCCAGAGTGTGCCAAGAAGCTCAATAACATCTATATGCAGCTGCACGCGCGCGCACATATGTCTCGTGCACGCCTACACACACAGACAATTCAATATGTGGTATTATATTCGCACTCAGCTCTGTGCAGTGCCCCCTAGCGACCGGCAGCGCCCCATGTGGAAGTGGGTGGGTGTTGAGGCTTGTTGTTTATGGCTGCTGGTTTTTCGGCGGCGGTTCACTGCGGATGTCAGCTGACCCGGCTCATCCACCGCGGCCAGCAGGGAGGGTTCCTGCGTGTCTGATTTGTTGTTTGTCACTTTTGGAGAAGGGAAAAGATTTGTCGTTGTGCAACATTGTTGTTGTGTGTTTTTTTCATTCGATAGCCTCTAATGAGATGCAGTGTGATAATGGCTGTGTGACATAATCACTGAGGACGGTGTGAGGAGTTAGCATGTGGTTTTTTTTAGACCATGAGAGCAACCAGATGATCAAGTTGTGATGAAACCATTTCATTCATTCACAAAAAGAATCTTGCTCAGTGCGTGTGTGTGTGTGTGTGTGTGTACTTGTATATCTCTGAGCATACAACCTACAGAGTGAGGACATTTTGGGAACGTGAGGATATTTTGGCCGGTCCTAACTTTCTGACCCACTTTGAATCAGGTGTTTGAGGGTTGAGACTGGGATTTAGGGTTAGGGTGAGGCATTTAGTTTTGATGGTAAGGTAAGGGACCAGGGAATGGATTATGCCAATAAATGTCATTACTAAGATAGATACACAGACGCCTGTGTGTGTGTGTGTGTGTGTGTGTGTGTGTGTGTGTGT
Organism: Hippoglossus hippoglossus; assembly: GCF_009819705.1. Taxonomy (NCBI): domain Eukaryota; kingdom Metazoa; phylum Chordata; class Actinopteri; order Pleuronectiformes; family Pleuronectidae; genus Hippoglossus; species Hippoglossus hippoglossus. Next base: position 15,957,107 of record NC_047157.1, read on the forward strand.
GTGTGTGTGTGTGTGTGTGTGTGTGTGTGTGTGTGTGTGTGTGTATGAGTGAGACACGGTATTAAGAATTGAGGCCTGCATTGCATCACATAACAAAGGCGTGTGTATATTGCAACGTGATCTTAAAGTGTGTGTGTGTGTGTGTGTGTGTGTGTATGTGTTGACGCTGTAACGCTGCCTCCGTGTTATATTATGTTATGTTCGGGGTTTTTTGTGTTTCTGATGCATCTCAGCAGTGTTGTAATATTGTGTGTGCAGATATAGACCCAGTTTGTGTTTTCATGGCGGTGGAGTTGTGTTTTTTCTGCAGCAGCTCAGCGGCCCTGTGTCTCGATTCTTGTCACAGTGATTGTCACAGCCTCGTTCTGAAAAGATTTAAAAGTCTGATAACCTACTGTTACACACATTGTTTGCTTTTCCCTCGCGAGACATTGTTGCTGCCAATGGATCGTGTCCGCTGATGCCCAACATATATATCTGCCTGCAGAGAGAGGGAGGGAAAGGGAGAGAGAGAGCCCATTAGATGCACGCCATTTGGGTCGTTAGTTAAATTTGGTTTAAAACAAGAGTTGAAAAGCACAGTCTATTGTTTTGCCCCACAGTGTTTTTAAAAGCAGAGATGGGCTCACATAAAACTCCATGAAGTCATGAATCTGTCCGCATCACCACATTCAGAACCTCACTTACTAATCCCGACAGCACAAAAAAATTTTGCCCACTAATGGTCATAATTTATGATGTGTGGATCAACATGCGCTCATTGGGCAACAGCTTCCTGAGTGCTTAACGAGCATAAAGTCGAACACTTCCGGACATTAATTGGGCCGGCCAGCGATGGTAAAGTGCTTATAGAGGGCTTTACATTGTTAGTATGTGAATTACTCCTTATTAGTAAGGTTTAGAGGCGGGGGAGAGAAAGCATGAGGGGCTGAGCAGACTCGGGCTCCCCTCGCTGTGTTTTTAATCTTGGCTGATAATGTCGAAATCTTACACGTCCCGTATCACTAATGCTGAGGGATGTTGTGGTGGTGGATGTGTAGCCTGTGCCTGCGTAAAGAGAAAAGGTTCATGGGAGAGGCTGGGCCCTTTTTGTGCTGCAGGGCTGCCAGACTTGGGCCTCGTGCAGGGGAACTGAATGTAAATGTGTGTGGCAGCGTGAGCTATAATAATAATGATGATAATAATAACGATAGTAATAATAACAATAATAATAACAACAACAATAATGATCACAATAAGCCACGCGTAACGTAATTTTTCTGAAGGCTGCATTGCGCATTCGCAAATTAATGTATATTTAATGCAGATTATTAATATAAGGGGTTAATACCTAATAACAGGCTATTGTCAATCATTTATATTTTCCTCTCAGACCGTCTGGTCTCGTTCTCTGTTTGGAGGATCGTGGTGGAGACGTGGACCAAACGGCTCCACTGCCTCCTGCGTCAAAAGCCACGCATGTGATTTGCCTCACGGGCCGCAATAAAGCAGTAAAACACGAGGGGAAGAATGACCTTTCTAATTCTGCACCCTGGCACAACCTCCGCTGCATTCCAGTCCCCTCCAGTCCACACATTGGCTTTACTGTTCAGCCTTTATTTACAACCTGGACTTTATGGAGCGGCGTGTTTTTTTGTGGGGTTGGGGGAAGCCTGTGAATGACAATTAGCCTGAAGGGATTCTGTGTTTAGAAACCCCAAATTATGTTTTAGATGATATTACCAGGGAAAAACGCGTTGAACGTAAGTGTGTATTAATTTTAGAATTTCTATTATAATCTGTTTATGGTGACCAGGCGATGACCACAGAAATTGTTACTGACATTTACAAATTGTCTCATTGTGAGCATGACAAATTAATAAAGTTAGACTCACCACCAGACATCAGATTTAAATGATCCCAGTTTGTGCTTTATTTATATGGTTTGATTTTAAATAGCAGACGTTCATGTTGCAGTTAAACTCACGTTTTCCCTTTTAAAACATGTGAGTGCTGAGTGTGTCCCCTCTCTGCGTGGTAAATAAATTAATCTAATTAGTTGTAACTATATTATAATTAATCCGTCATCGACTATTTCCTAACTTAATATCAGAGTGAAGAGGCTAAATGGAATAATCCCAGGACAGCAGCAGACGGACGGTGCAGCCTCCAACTTTTGGGTTTTTATTTGCCCCAAATTTGCGCGTCGCGGATGTCACATATGGCCACGAATAAGCTGAAGGGAAACTTTTATTGCACCGGCGACTTCCTTCTCTTTGTTCTTGTCTGTTTTATGGGCTATTCAGGATCCCAAACAGCAGACCAAACACTGCTGCACGTTTAGGCTGCGAGTATTCACCCCATTGAAGAAATCAATGAGGTGGACCAATAGGCTGCTGGAGCCACAACGACTGCGTTTGAAGCAGACATTTTCAATAACTGTATCGATTATCCCATTGGCGTCCATTATGGCCTGTTTCGAAAAAGCCAGGACAAAGTTAATTTTGTAGTTGTAAATTAACGTGTGCACATTGCTACGCATGTAGATGGAAAGCGTCAGAATTTCTGTAAAATAAAAATGCCAATTGGGTAAAAATGCACTCTCCTGAATTGTGCAAAAATTAATATAATTACGTAGATTAAGGTAATTGAGATTGAGGGGCGCGAGTCTTCTATAATAATATTTATGTGGATTTTTTTACGCATTTTACTCGGCCCATTTCACCCACACGCTGCCTAAAATTTGCTAAAAAGAAAAATTCTTAGGTAATTTCCAACCCCGTCATTTGCTGCCGAGATAATGATCGGTTCCTGCTCCCTCTGTGTGTGTCAGAGGAATGTCAAAGTATGACCAGAACAGGGGGAAAAAAGGACTCGAACATCTGCATAAGCATTTGAAGACGTCACTTTTTTTTTCACTGTAATTCAACTCTTAGTTTCTGCGCGTAAAAATATCAAGTATTGTTATGATTTAAAGAGACTGTACCTGAGCTCACAGTGAACAGCGGCCACAGTTGACTTGACCTGTGGAGGATTTTGCCTGACGTGTGGCTGGACAGTCGCATAACTCACTGGATTTTTTTTTTCTCCAAGAGTGGCAGAAAAATGATCTTCTCGGGCGCACTGCCTTTAGTCGATACATATTGTGTACACGATTTTCCACATGCTGTGCAGTGCTCTCACATCTGAGCTTGGGGGAAGGTTTTTGCTGCCTGTGTGTTGCAGGGCTCTGCAGCAGAGATAGTTGTTGGTGAGCTGGGGAGCGTCACTTGTTTTATTGCCCTCACGGAACAGAGACCATAAACGCATTCTTAACCACCTACACTCCTCCCCAACCCCCCACCCCGGGGTTCACTGCAAAAGCAATGGAAATTGCTCACATGCCAGATAATTCATACACAATGGAAACATTAACAGTTGTGTTGGAAAACTCGTCGATAGGGGCTGAGGTAAATAACAAATGCCAATATTCATTTTTAGTCCCCTAATGCATGCAAAGGGGCTGCATGAGCGTCCTGTGTGGGATGAGGACATGTGAATGGTGTAGGTCTCTGCAGTGGTGTTGTGAAATTAAAAGTGAGTGAGGGTTTTTTTTTTTGGAGCACACACACTCACACACACACACTATTTCTCACACACACACACACACCCACACACTATCTCTCTCTCTCTCACACACACACACACACACACACACACACACACACACACACACACACACACACCCACACTATCTCTCTCTCTCTCACACACACACACACACACACACACACACACACACACACACACACACACACACACACACACACACACACACACACACACACACGTACACTAAATAAAACAACTCGGATTTTGTGTATACCTCACTAAAATGAGTTAAACCCAATCAACCCTGTACGACACATTTGCACATGAGTGGATGTGTATTTATCCGCCTTCCTCTGACTGATCACTGCACTGGATGACATTGGCCACACTCACACGCATCGCACTTCCTGCTTAAAAACACGCACACATCTCTCAAACTTCGTCTGCAGCTATTTCTCAAACGGCCAAGCTGCACCGTGCGCCTCTCCAAAAAATCTGCGCCGTGTTTATCGGCATTTAGCAGCATGTTCAAGCTCTGAGCTAAAAGCTACAGTTTCTGCTCAACTCCTGCCTCTCAATTGGCGGAGAACGGTCAGCTGACATTGTCATATTGTCTCTCACCGAGCCAAGCCTCGGCTATAACACTCGGGTTTGTGCGTCTTAACCGGAGATTGGAAATTAATAATATTGAATCCTCAAAGTAGCCCACGTCCAGTCGGGGAGGCGGAAAGTCGAAGAAAAAGAAGGGGACCTTGGAGAAAGGTGTGGTTGTTTGACAGAGCCGGGAAGGAGATTTACTGAGGAGGATTGAAAAAAAGAGACCGATAAAGAAGTGGGGAGAGTTGGAGAGAGGGTTACAAGCAAGGTATGAATTCTTATTTCGCAAACCCGTCGCTCTCCTGCCATCTATCCGGTGGTCAAGATGTTTTGCCTAACGTACCCCTGAACTCCACCACCTATGACACAGTCAGACATTTTTCTTCGTACGGCGCCGCTTGTGACCCAGAATCGGATATATACACCTTTCTACTCCCCTCAAGACAACGTGGTGTTGGCTCTGGCAGGGCACAGTATGAGTATGGATCAACGTGTTTCTTCAAGACAAGGACGTGCTGCCCAGCTGCAGACAAACAAACATGGGACTCAACACAACAAAGCCACATTGCTCAAGAGTACAGTTTGGATCAGGGGAGAGCAGGATCGCAGGACCAGAAAACCAACATCCCGATCTACCCGTGGATGCAGCGAATGAACTCACACGGCGGTGAGTTTTACTACGACAAATAAATTAAGCGAATGGGCCAGTTTTACGATATGTCTTACCAAGAGAGTAAGTTACTTTTTATGACCCCATAAAACAATTACTGTATTCCCCCGACTTGTAGATGGGCCTTTACATGTGCAAACAAACAGCTTTCATTTTAAGAATGATATAGTAGCCATAATCAGCAGCGAGAGGCAGAGAGGAGAGACCAGGATGCTTTGGTTATTTTAGATAATAAAGCAAAGATGCCCTTTGAGGCAGGGATTTGTTTTACAGCTACAAATGTGTTTGTTTTTCTTTTTTGGGATTTGGATTAAACTTGTGAACCCCAACAGTGAGACAAAACTTGTGTTTAACTTTTAACAGACAGAAGCATGTTTATTTATTTTTTTTTTAAATGCCAACATAGGATGGGAGAGATATGTGACTTTACTTTGTATCCCAAACAGGAGTGGGCTACGGGGACGGACAGACGCCGAGACGTCAGATTTACTCGCGTTACCAAACACTCGAGCTGGAGAAGGAGTTTCATTTCAACCGCTACCTGACCAGGCGCAGACGCATCGAAATCGCCAATGCGCTTTGTCTAACGGAGCGGCAGATCAAAATCTGGTTCCAGAACCGACGCATGAAGTGGAAGAAAGAGAGCAACCTGACCTCCACGGTTACTGGTAGTGAACAGACAGCAGCCTCTCAGGAGGAGGAAAGCAGTCCCGCAATTGAAGAAGCGAAGGATGAGGACAAGAAGAAAGAATAGTTTTTAAAGGAATTGAGAAGAGGAGGAAAGAAGACCACCTGATGACCATTAAAACCCAACATAACTACCTAAAAAATAGACTTGAGAGCGGCGTCACTGCATGATGGCTGCCCCGCAGCTCTCCCACTTATATCTCATGTTGACCACAGGAGTGTTGAGCCTTATGAAGTCAAGTCATTTCAGCCACACGTTGGCCCCTGTGGCACTTGGAGCGCTACGTTTTTGTGTGTGATTGCAATGTCACACTTGTATTGTGAAAATAAAAAGAAGTATTAATTTCTATGTTATGTCCCCTCACGTCATTAAAAAAAAATGTGTATTTATCCCCCACACCCCATCCACCCCTGTGAACTCTTTGATCGCCTCACATAATACAGTGTTGGTCCAGACTTAGTATTGTACATGCACATTCCACGGAATCAAAGGAGAGGACCGGGCGGACACTTCCATCTGATCACAGTGTAATATAGTACTTGAATCGTGCGCAGAAAAAAAGTGTTCTGCGTATAACCTGAAAGTTGCACGCATAATCCAAAAAAATCCACAAACACACACAGCTGAGATGCCTGTATATAATCCAAGTACTCGTATATAATGTCAATCCTGTGAGGACCTATGTGCATTTAGCCGCTTTGATAGACGCAGCATAACATACAATTGCGCTTAGCCCCCCTTTTATTTTGATCATTTGACTCAATAGGATTTCCTTGTGAGATAGATTTGTACACTAGTGATTCTTCACTTCTGTTTGGGAGTTACGAATTCATGTCTTTGTCATAATTGTGTATCATGGAATAAAACATTTGTAAAACTTTCATGCTTGTGTTGTGATTTTTGGACGCACCCCGCACAATACCTAGCATGTGCCGGATGCGTAAATTACGCACCAAACTCAGTTGGTGTTTGGGGAGGTTTGAAAGTACATTTTAATCGTATCATGAGGCAAATTGGGGACAAATGGGAGGATGAAGTGATTTATAAGCAACTAATAAGCTCTTCCATATTTAATATTGGACTTTATGATTGGCATTAGAGGGGCAGGGGAATGAGCAATTGTGCAATATCCACTACGACATTCCCGTAGCTGTATTACTATAACATAACTTCCCGCGACATCCACGTTTCGAGCTCATGCGTAAACATATTTAAACGAAGGGAGCATTTAAACCGGTATTTTTTATTATTATAACAATTATGGCTATTAATACTATAACAAGTATTATTATAATTATTAGCCATGTTTATTATGTGGGGCTGACGGTGGACTCGGGGCGTGTTGGGGGGGCAGAGAGCTCTGACCGGTTCTGACCGTCCTGCCCCATACCAGACACCAGATGACGCTCTTGTCTTACTGTCCTGCCCTTTTTTGCGCTAAAGATCCCTGCCTGGTCCTCAACAACCAACAGCTCAAAGTTTACCGGACACGTTTCTCCTATTCATCAATATCCCCATTGAGTATCAAAGCCAATTTATGACTGGCCAACATGTGCACGTGATCCCATACAAATACACCATATTGGGCAGCGCACGTCGGATCAAGAATAAAAAAAGATACCAAAGCCTACTCCACCTATAAATCCTGGATTATTTTTTTAGGGAAGACAGCTCTGAATTTTCCAAAAGCGGCTACAAAGAAAAGCAATGATCAACAAAAACAAGGAAATAACCGCAACCTCCATCCCGCAGCCCTCTCTAGTTTAAGAAAAAAAACAATCGCTGGTGGGTTTAACATGAGCTCGTATGTTGACAGCTCCAATTTCAGGCAAACAAGCGAGACAACTTCTCCAAACAGTATGTTTAGTTACGATCTATCTGGGCACAGGTCCAGCCACTATGAGGATGTTAATGTGAACGGGATATTCACTTGTCCCGTCCCCACGACCTCTGTGGAGCGGGAGGAGATGAAAACTAGCCTGCGTGGCAATGCGGATACTCCTCTCCCGTCAGGACCACAGATAACCATGATCTCCGGTAGCTCGGCTTGTGGACGCGAGCGGGCTCGGCTACGGCGGGCGCGCTGCTGGGGCGCGGGGCGGACAGGGACCCGGAGAGGAGCGCAAAGTCCGGCGGCAACAAGAGCCAGGAGGGCGAAAGAAACGCGGAGAGTGCGCCAATCGGCGAAAACGACACGCAAACGCGGGCCAGCGTCAGGGACGCTGAGCCGCGGCCGCAGATCTATCCATGGATGACAAAACTGCACATGAGCCACGGTAAAGTTTGCCTATTTTCTGAAGTGCGACTAAGATGCTTGCTCTTATTCACTCTTTACGCTGCAACACTTCTTTTCGCCCGCTCTACTTTCCCTCTTGAGTTTTATAGGCCAAACGCAGGAAATAATAAAAACTCGCGGTCATAAATTTTATGACAAAGGCATCCATTGCTCGTAAACCTGCTCTGTTACGGTGAAGAGGTGATCTGCGGCGTGATTTATGGACGTATAATTGGATAAGAGAACAAATCTGTGATGTGAAATAATATTACGAATTCAGCCTCCGTGTATTAGTGTTTCTTTTGCCTTGCTTTGTTTATGGTCTTGGTTTAACTGCATGTTTTACATTGTCACACTCTCAGTCTGTGTGTGTGTGTGTGTGTGTGTGTGTGTGTGTGTGTGTGTGTGTGTGTGTGTGTGTGTGTTTGTGTGTGTATGTGTGTGTGTGACAGAGAGAAGCTTTAGCCTTAAATTGAACCCTGGGAAACACCAATGCCCTGACCCAATCATGAACTTTTCACCTCTATAAGACGTGAATAGGGCTGCTCCTGCTCCTTAAACCGCTGCCTGACTTTTTAGGCTGCAGATGGAGAGGAGCTACTTGTGTTTTGTGTTTCTCCACATACTAAAAAAATCCAGACGCACACACACACACACACACACACACACAGCAGGAATATACAACAAAATATATATTTAAAGTCCAGCAGCACAGGCCTGTTGCTTTACTTAGCACGCCTGTGCACGAGCACGTCTATAAATAGGAGAAAGAAATATATCTGGGGAGCATCAGTTTCCATTTTCTAATCCCACTTCTTTTCATTTTACACATCTGTTTTTCCTCCCACGATATTAGACTGTATAAAGCAGCAGTATTAGGCCGAGACCAGTGTTTACAGGGAGGCCAACACGCCATCACTCATTTCATTTTACATATTGAAATTAGTTTTTTTTATGTTTTAATGTGAAATGGTGTCAAGGCCCCCTCCTTTAAAGTGAGAGCATTTATTGTATCTAGTTAACCATCCTTATCAGCCTGACATAAATTTTTATTACACGGATCCACAGTAAGTAATATCAGGTTGAATTAGGTTATGTAAAGATATTTGATCTTTTAAATGAGGGTGGAGGAGGACATAAATTCACATTTTTCTGCTTGTAATGCTTATTTTTATGGATATTCAAGGCTTTTTTTGGAGTAATAATATTATTATCATCCTGTTATTATATTTATTCACCACTACAATGCTACTGAAAGCTAACTTATTTTACTACCACTTCAGAATCGGAGGGTAAGCGGTCCAGGACCAGTTACACCCGCTACCAGACTCTGGAGCTGGAGAAAGAGTTTCACTTCAACCGGTACCTGAGCCGCCGCAGGCGCATAGAGATCGCCCACACCCTGTGTCTAAACGAGAGGCAGATCAAAATCTGGTTCCAGAACAGGCGAATGAAGTGGAAGAAGGACTCAAAGATCAAAGTGAAGGAGTAGAAGTGGCCCCGGTGAACATGGGGGTGCACGCAGCACGTTTTCAGCCCCACACTGCACAGTGCTGGAGCGCCGCCTGACCTCCGGATGAACTGCTAGGAGCAATGACATCATGACACCGCTCTGTGTGCTTTATCACCAATTATGTGTCACTCGCTGCAGTTTGGGACCTAATGTATTGAATATCGCTCACTTTGATCAATCGGTTTACATTTCTAAATTAATTTGCAGCCCATGCGATGATAACCTCACTTGACTGCACGATGGGGACAAGAGGTTGAGGGGAGCAGGGCCCTGCACGCTGCGAGGCTGCTGGTCTGCGGTGCACTGAGAGGCTGCACCATACTAATACTAATACTAATCCGTGTTTTCAATGTGGACCAGAGTTTGGTGGAGGCTGCAGTGACAGCATGCAACATTTCCAGCTGTGTATCATCATAAACACTTTGAGGGGAGCGGGATCAAATGAAGGCAAAAAAATATTCCCGAGTGCTTTTAATGAGCTGTCCTGTGAGCAAGAGTCAAATGGTTTCCCACCAGTAAAACCTACTTTTCCACTTTCCTCCCCTCCCCTTATCTTTTTAAATGGACTCTCTAACATGTTGCAGTGCCGAGTTAGGATGTTGTTGGACGTGTGGTGTCTGTTAGTGAGTGGATTTTCACTTCCATCCATGTTGTCCTTGTCAAATCCCTGTGAATCTAAATCATGATGTATAATGCGGCGACTGTGTGTGAAAATATTGTGATGTGCAATGAAGTCATTTGTCTTCTCCTTTGTGAACTGGAGGTTTAACACGAGGGCTGTGGAGTAACTTTCATTTTCTGTTCATTGTAACCAATAAACTCTCATCATTAAAAGTCCGAATATTGTCAATATGCACATTTCTATTCTCCTGATTTTATACTTTAATGGTAGAATTACGCACATTAAGTGTATTTAAATATTGTTTTGTTATGAAATCCACTGAAATAAACTACTTAGAAATTGAGAGACTATTTCCTTTTGTGTCCTCCTCCTGCTCACGCGCTCTCTCTCTCTCCAGTCTGACTCGGAATCCGCACAATTTCATTGACTGACAAACGCGCTCGGAAGTTTAAGGCCCCTCATAAAACTTTATTGCCCCTTTTTCCAGCACTCCACCACAGCCAGACACCGCTTCCTGTTTAGTCAGGGAAGGAAGACACACACAGACACACACAGCCTGTGATAACACGCGCCCACAAGACAACATGGATGCAAAACCTCGGCTTCCTGTGGCCGCAGAGCTGCGCGCCATCATTGTCGCGGCCATATGGCCACTTTATGATGTCGCCCTGCTCTTTAATCCTGGCATCATTACACTGTAGTCAAAAACAACACCGTCTGCTCCTATTTGAGGATATAAAATCACGCCAGTAGCTGCCTGTGATCAGCAGTAGCTTTAAATCCAGTGTGACGCAGTGTCGCCCAAGGTTATGAGCTCATTTCTCCCCAGCGCTACTCAAAGAAAAATAAAAATCAACTCACCTCTCAAACTAACAGCTTCCTATTCAACTTCCTTGACTGGTTTGAGAAACCGGTGGACGCAGCGTCCACTTTCCCATGTGCTCTGTTGGGGCCTAAACCTAAACGTGGACAATGCATTCAATCCCCTTTTACTATGTCTTTCTTTTAGGGTATTTTAAAGTTTACAAGGTTACATATGCCAATTGCCCCAAGCAGGGCCTGTGAATGGTGCACGGGGATCACGTGGTGTCATTTAAGTGGGTTTTATGGCCTGGAAGAGCTGACAAACCTTCGATATATACACATCATATATAATCTTAACTGTCCGGAATCGCAGCTGCCGGCTTCCCCTTCTCTGAGGAGGAAAGGGCTGTGTGGCAGTGAGGATGCAGTACCTTTCTCCGGACTGTGTAGTCGGTGTGGTGCGAGCGACTGAGAGCTGCTGCAGTAAGTTGCCTTTAACTTTGCCTACAGGCCTGAGACTGTGCTTTTATTTCCCCGTGTTATAATAATAGTGTTTGCGTTGTATCAGTGTGACTTTGAATGCATGGGTGTAAACGCATTAAGTGCTAATTTAATGTATAATTGGTAGTAAATGTTTTTTTGTATCCAATCATGGAGCATTTCTGTTTTTCATAATAGCAAGGATTTAATAATGAGGTATTTTTTACAAGACGTGTACTGTTGCATATTAAGTGCATTGGAAACAGGAATAGTAAAAAAAAAAATTTTTGTCAAGAGGGTTATTCTTTTACGCAGCATGGTCCATCGTGTTTGTGTCACATTTTAATCCCGAGAAATAAAACCAAACGCTGGGTTTTTCAATGTCTCGCTGAAGATTTTGAATTCAGTGTCATTCAACAGTTTGCTGCGCGTCATGTCAGCGAGAGAAGAGGCAAATATTTGAAAGAAAGGAGACGTGAGGAAAAATTTAAAAAGCAAAAGAAGGTCGGCCAGAGTGATCAAAAAATCATCTGGCGTCCAGCTTCATGCACCCCACCTTCTCTCTCTCTCTGTGTCTCGTCAACACACACATACTGTCTCTTTAACACATTAGATGTAAAAACAAGTTTTAAATAAATGCATCCTCAGTAAAGTCTTATAGTTTGGTAAAGTGGAAAATGCATCTGAGACAAAGTATTGAAGATAAAAACGGGATTAAAAGGTTGTGAGATAGGTTAAATATTTTGTGCGTCATTAAAATGAATCTAAAATACAAACGCTGCTGATAACGAGCTTCATCTCGTTGCTTCACCTCGACACGAGATTAGTTTTTGTTTTCATCAGTCCCTGTTCTTTTTGAGGTCATGTCTGAACTATTGGCACAAGTCTGACTCAAAGATACTGTCCAATATATATCTGGCATCGTCCTAATCCAAATATATCTCACTGCATTGCTGCTGGAAATAATACAAAATGTACAAAAATGTCTTCTAAATATTTTCTGTAATTCGTTTGCTTGTTTATTTTTATTTTCGTGCAGGAAATAGCCTTCATGCTCTTTTTGTACTTGTTGTCTCACAGTGCAGGAACATATATATTTTTTTATATTTATTAGTTTAGAGGCAGATGATGAGACAATTTTGATCGTCACATCATTTTATTGCCCACATGTTGTAAAAAGCACTTTATAAATAACATTCTCTCCTTGGTCAGCGTGTGCAGCTGCAAGTTGGTCTGATATTTTATATTTGGGTGAGAGTTTAGCTCAGCTGACAGAACAAGGTGCAGCGTTGATGCACGGCTCTGCTGCAGCATCTGATCTTAATGCAGGAATTAAATGACAGAAATGGAAACGCTTTTGTTTCAACTCTTGTCTAAACGACTGTCCAGGCTTCAGCGTTGGTGCACAAATGAAGTGAGGTCAGTGCCACTAACTGCATTAGTGTCTGGTTTACTGTTCGATGCCACTCACTGTCTGGTGGAGTTTTGGTCAGGATTACAGTTCTGTTTTCAGGTGTGCAGGGTGATCAATTATACACCTCCGATAGGGGGCACTGTGTAACACGCTCCTGTGTGGGTTAAACACTGTTGGGGGGCAATGTTTCCAAGCCATAGCATCGATTATTGCTCCTTTCTTCTCGATATTTTATTTCAATTTGCCATATTCTCATTGATGTTATTACTAATATTAATTGTGTTGGCAGGTGGAGAGAAATTGTAATAACGTATCAAGAAAATAAAACAACCCGAAATTCTAGAAAGTAGTTTAACTCCCCCCCCCCCCTCCCCAAAACAAAGACATTAAAGTATTTCTGTTTAGGCCATAAATTAGACACAGATTTGATGTGTTATCTGACATCTTCACAGATGTTGCAGAACTTTTATAATGAATTATTGAATTATCTGAATGATTTTACATCCTCGTGGTTTTCAGTCACTGCGCATCTTTTGGAGAACGTTTGAATCAGATATCTCGTTGAATCTAATCTGGATAAGTAAATGAAAAAGATGCAAGATTCCAGCTCAAATCAATCTAGTGTGGGCTCCAGTGAAAAGGGAAAAGGGAAACTGTCTAAACATCCGTTTTCCTCCGCCACGTCCTGAGCTCGTGTATCTCTTTCTGTGACCTGTGGATCTGACACTGTCATCATTCAAAAACGCAGAGGTCATTTCCGGGTGAGCGCAGACTTCCCTTTGTCTGAGTCCAAATAAGACCCACAAAGTGCCATTCCATCGTTTTGCACACCTCTGACAATTTATTTACAATGTGAACACAAAGTCGTGATTTTTTTAATTGACTGATCGCCGTAATTCAAGTCCAGGGATTTCTATTCCTGGAACATTTCAGCCCGAGGAAAAACCAAAACGCTTGTAGATTTAGTTTGACTGTCTGAAAATGACCCGTCCTCCATCCCTGTCCTCGGTCTCATGTCCTGCAGGAGTCCGCACATGTCCGAGCTTTTCTGGGACATTTGTGTCCCTTCGATCAGGAGACCAACAGAGATCAGGGTCAGACTGAAGCGTCATTAAGATTAAATAATAACTCAACACATCAAAACTGTGTTAGAATCAGAGAGAATAAACCTTTAATAATTTGAATAGTGTAATACACAGGTTATATATGCCTCTTCTCTTATTATTTATATCCTGGTTTGCTCATATTTTCAGTTTATTTATTTATTTATTATCACTTTTATTATCAATTTTTTTTTCTTTTAAATGTCTTTTTACACGACTTGACTTAACAAGTACACACTAAATTAATCTAATGGATAATTTATCGGTTATATATTTGTTTTAAACGTCAAAAACAATTTAGCAAATTGTAGAATTTCCTTTTTTTCCCCCCCTTAATTAAAATTTCTACTAAAAGTCGTTTTCTAAATTAAAAAGAAGATAATATTTCGGCCATTCCAGACCTAATTTTTCGTTTCTTCTTTTTGTTTGTTCCAGACACTTCATCGGGTCAAAGCGAGTCGCACCGTGGATGTGTCAGTAAGTGTTTATCCGTCGCCCCCCGCCTGTCCACCTGGCTCCGGCCAGAGGATGTGACACTACACGGTGGAGCTTTTCATGTGGCTGGAGGCAAACATCTGGCTCCACTGACACTCACGTTCGCGCTCTTAACGAATTTGTTTGAAGGTTTCTGGTGTTTGTGCCATGGCTGCGCATTGACAACAACAATGTTTAACACGTTTTGATGTCAAATTTTTCCACAAAACCTTCAAGTCAAGCAGTGATTACTGTCTCTCTGCGGTTGGGTGTAGTTAACAGTTAGAAAAGTTGGGTTTAACAGTGCACCACGACTCTAATGAGCCACAATAATGATCTGCAAACCAACCAATGGTTTCTGTGGGACTTCCAGTATCTACAACCACCTCTGCTCCCCTGGCTGCTGCTGCTTTTGCAGGGCATTCAGGTCTAACTAGTCTCCAGTCTGTCTGCACTTCATTAAAACTTTTTATTTTAACTGGACCATCCTGCCTAACGTTATTGCACCTGGGGTGAGTAAACGTGTAAAAGGCTATTAGGTTAAGGGTTTGATTAAAAGCGCATCGCAGCCATTTTCATCAGGGAGAGGGGGGGGGGGGTATTGCTGCACTGTCAAGGTGCTGCTGGTCCGCCAAATTAAAAACAGCCATGCATGGACAGAGCAGCCGCCTCCACATAGTTTTGCGCAGATTTATTTTGTTTACATATGTACATGTGTGAACACGCTTGTACACGCTGTTATTTTGCTGGGGAAAAAGAGGGGGGGTGGGGTGGGGGGGCGAGAAAAGCTCACCGATTTCTCAAATGAACAAATGAAACATCAAATTAGTCCGCCTCAGGGCCTCATTTTTTGTACTTCTGCATTATAACTAGTTATTGAACTAGGTGCAAGATCGGAAAGCCATTTGTGGGGAGAAAGAATTCATTGCTGTCTCTCCATCAATAATCCGTGGCAGTGAACTATTGGAGCCAGTCAAACGCGAGGGGTGAAACGCGGGTCAGGCTGTCTAACTAATATTAAAATGCGCCCGCCAGAGCGCGTGGGGCGAGTGGGGAGTATGTGCTGTGCTCCTGCGCACATGGCTGGGTGCACGACGAGCAGCGTGCATGTAGATGAGCCCACAGTCTGGTAAGATGAGCATGAATCTGGTTTTGTTTAGTACTCTCTCCTCGTTAGTTCACTGCTCCTTGTCTTTGGGACGCTTTGTTCTTCAATTTTTAAAAAATCTATCAAGCTGATCCACGGAGTGCACGCGGAGAAATATGTAGATTGAGATGTATTTTGACAGAGGCTTGAAGTCCCCCCCCCCCCCCCCCCCCGTGCGCTTCCACTGTAATCAATTCCATTGATTCACAATCTGAGCATGTTTGCTGTTTTTAATAACCCCGGAACAGGTCACATGTCTGATATTGCATTTGTCATCCGAGGCCTTTCTCATTAGCTTCCAGAGTGGCAGGAAGAAAGGTTACTGAGCGGTCAGTATGGTAATGGCGAGCAGAAGAAATGGCTGGGAACAATAGAAACTTATTTTTCATCCGTGCTGTCACGCCGTCCCTTTGTATCCGCCGTGTTTGCGAGCGAATATTCATAGAGGAGCCACCTCAAAGGCAGAGGTTGAATGTGGAGAAAAGAGCCTCTTGTCCTCTGCACACGACGTGCGAGTGTGTGTGTGTGAGTGTGTTTGTGTGTGTAGTGTGTGTGTTTATGTTTGTGTTTATGTTTGTGTGTGTGGGTGTGTGTGTGTATGCATTCGTGTGTAGCCTTTACGCACGGATATTTTTTATATTTCAGGGATGTTATTTCAAATGTTGTAAGTATCGTGTCAATTGCAGAATTGATTTGTGGGACTCCGAGTCCTCCTGACTCACAGCATCCGCTCGGGCGCACGTTTACTCAAGTATCCATTGCAGCCTTAATATCTGTTGTGACTAGACTCGATTGCATGCTACTCCAGTTACACACACGACGACGTGCTTGCACGGATCTTTGCCTGAGAGACTCCACCTCCTTCTGCAGTTTGCATCCTAACAACATTAGTTGTCTATATGTACCCTGTAGAACCGAATTTGTGTGAAGTACAAACAATCGCAAATACGTCTCTACAGGAATACATGGGCAACTGAAATACCACGCCGGCCTCTGGATTGCTGTCGCTCCTGCTCCTCTCTGCACGTCTCTCATGACTTTTCCTGCTGCTGCACATATACGAGCATCACACACAGACACAATATGCAATGCCCTCGCGATGTCACAAACTGTATTCACCCTCCAGACGAGCATGCACTGAGTCGTACCGGCCACAGAGAGAAAACCCATCTGTGCAGTCTGCGGCTTCTACTGTGTCAGACCCTGTAAAACACGTTAGGAACCGGGGTCGTTTAAAAGTGACTGATTTACGGCTTTTATTGCTCTATAAAACGCCTCTAACATCCTCGCTGGAGGTAATAGAAATGTCCTCCGCATTCTCTACCAACACGACAGAAATATGCCATTTGACCTGGATTTTTGTGAACCAAGTTATGCAATTGTTGCAACTTTAACATACAATGTGCTGCTGCTTGTCATTTTTTTAATTCTTATTATTTATACGTGCTTACAGATTTGGATATTTCCCTCAGCTGAAGGCTTTATCTGAAGACAGTTTCTAAAAAATGCAGTTTTTCTTAATGTGTCTGGGAGGCTGCTGAGCTGTTGGGAGTTAACCTCTTTCTGTCTCTTTGACCAAAGTTGACTCTGAGATAAGAACGAGGAGCCTACAGCAGCATGACAAGTTTATACAACCAGGCCGTATCACTTTACAGTACAACAGCATACCTCCTCTAATGGGGGCTGCTGTTTACCAGAGCCTCAGCCTGGATTAGCATGAAGCATGTGGAGGCTGCATTTCCAAATGGCAGTTGGGCTGACATATTGCAGTTTGTATCGATGTATTTGGGAATAAGATTGACTGAAACATATTCACAGGATAGTGTTAACATGGTTGCATTTGTTTCTCTGCCTGTATATGTTGGATTCTTTGAGAGGCTTGCTCTCAACAGTTGGATTCTAGCTGCCCCGCTCTCATCTGCTGGTCACAGGGAAGCGATTGTCCACACACAGACAAAGTTAATTTACTTATTCTTCATGTGGTTTTATTTAGGTTGTAACTAAGCTACCAAACATGCCTCACAAGTATAAAGACAAGGACTTTGTGAGGAGATCGACAGAAAACAGCCGGGAGCAGAGCTTTTACCAGCAAAACCCCCTGATTGTGTTAATAATATGTTTCCATTTAATAATCGTAGTTTCTATCCAGCATGGTATTTCTGCAGGCCGGCCCTGCATGCAGGAGGATTGCTCAATTACTGGGTTGTGAGTGTGCTGCTGCTCTAATGCAACTCTCTGCTCTGTGAACCTAGCTTCATTGTGAACAGTACTACTGCAGATAAGTGAGCAGATCATACTGTTCTGCTGCTCTCTGGTATGTCCCACCATGATGGTGCCGGTTGTCAGATCAGTGACACCCCAGTGGTGCTGTTCTGTGTTAGCGGCCGTTTGATGTCACACTGGGAGCTCTGAGTTAGTCTGGCCTGTTGGCTGCTCCCCTTTTGGTTCAGTCTGTGACATCAGTTGTAGAGGTTCCCAACCTGTGTTGTTTCTGTGACATTTTTCTGCTCGTCCTCCTCCACTGTTTGGATGGTGAAATCACAACACGCGAGATACTGAATTGTACACATACACTTTATTGTGTCATAGCTGTACATTTTAGAATTAGACGTTATTAATACAGGTTATTTTGCATTCAGGGTTTTTCACTTAATGCACTTTTTCACCATCACCACCATGACTTTTCTTTATTGTTAACATCTTATTCTGCTCAGTCTCTGGTACAGCACCTCACACCTTTGGCTCCAGCCACCTTTGGACAGTAAAAAATATATAACATGGAGCTATGGTTAAAAGTTAGTGAATATGATTGTCTACAAATCAGCAAACCATATATATATTTTATTTGCTGCTGAGATATTCAAAGCAGCTTTAAAAATAATTTCATTAAGAACCTTTGGCTGAATCCCTCCTTCTTTTGGCAGTTGGTATCAATGAAAACACAAAGGCCCAGTTGTTGAAAGAATAAACTGGAACAACCAGACAGATCAATTGAGACTTTAATTCAGGCGGTCTGACTCTTCCTGTCTCCAACATTATAAATGATCGGGGCCTATTTTCAGAAATCCACCACACCTCCAGTGCCTCTCTTGACATTTACAGTCACAGTAAACCTCCACTATTTGTGCAGGAATGGTTTTAATAGGAACAGCAACTCACAGAAGTGATGCAGCTCTAATTCTTAAGTGCATTAATGGACCATAATGTGTTTCAGAGCTGAAGTGCTGCTGGTTAAAGACTGAGCCCTCATTAATTAGCAGATAACCTTTATTTGAGGTGTGCAGCCTAACAAAATGATTGGTTTGCTATTGTCGTACCTTATCCTTGGCGAATCACCTATTGTCCCTTTGAATAATTGAGAGCAGCGGATCTTGCCTGTTTTATTTTTTCCTTGGTCAGCAACTAGCTACTAGTTTTGTCCCCAAGATCAATTGCTTTGGTAAAACAACCAGGGGGAGAGAGAGCCAGGGAGGGAATGGGAGAGAGAGAGAGAGAGAGAGAGAGAGAGAGAGAGAGAAAGGGAGAGAGAGAGAGAGAGAGAGAGAGAGAGAGAGAGAGAGAGAGAGAGAGAGAGAGAGGTTTGTGCCCTCAATGGCGACTGTAGGTATGCTAAATACCTCTGGTTCCTTATCCGGGAACTACCTCTTCATCTGCTATTGGGCCATAGAGTCACGTGGTAAAAGTAACTTTACAGGGCTGCTCGCAAGTAGGAGGGCTTTATGGAGCAGAAAAACGACAAAGCTAGAAAAATTATTTTCCACTCCAGAAATTAATGATCATGAGCTCGTATTTGATGGAGTCTAACTACATTGATCCGAAATTTCCTCCATGCGAGGAATATTCGCAAAACAACTACATCCCCGAGCATAGTCCAGAATATTACAGCCGCGCAAGGGACCCTGGCTTCCAGCATCACCACCAGGAGTTATATCCTCCGCGGGCGAGCTACCAAGAGCGCCAGTTTAACTGTGCAAGCATCCCCGAACCCGACACGCCACGGGGACACGGAATACCCCACTCTGCGCACCTGCTGACAGGGAAAGGGCAGCCTGCTTCATGTGATACCCCACAGTTGTCCATGTCCCCCGCCACCCCACCGGCCGCCACCTCCGCCTGCAACCAAGCCACCCCGGAGCATCCAAACAGCACAGCCTCCTCCAAGCAGCCCGTGGTGTACCCGTGGATGAAGAAAATTCACGTCAACACCGGTAGGCAACTTGTGTGTTTATGTTCCCTGCTCCCCTCTCGCTCCTCTCTCCCTTTCCCTCCCTTTATCAGTCCCTCTGACTCCCATCTCGTTGCCAGCCCCTGTTCCGATAGCAGGGAAGCCTTTGAAATGGCACAATTGAGGCGGATTTACGACTCGGCATTGGTAATTACACCCACCATAAATTTTATAGCCGAGGTATACTCAGGGCAGCCGTATCACCATGTGGCTTCTGCTGTTATGTATTGCGCGATGGAGAGAAGGGGGAGAAACGAATAAGGAAAAAAAAAAAATTGAGCTTTGTAATCTTGCATTAATAATTTAGCTCATAGTTGGATGTGAGTGTCCTCTCATTACGCACAGATTTCTTAACTTCCCTTTGAAATTTCTCAAACAGCCAAACATTCACATCCAATAAATCTTTCCAGCCATATCTCAGTTGAGGCCATTCTTGTTTACCCCTCCTTTTTTCCTCCCTTCTCCGTCTCCCTTTCTCTCCACTTCTCCCCTTTTTTTCCCCTCAGCGAACCCTGGTTACAATGGGACGGAGTCCAAGCGGTCTCGGACAGCATACACCCGGCAGCAAGTCTTAGAATTGGAGAAGGAATTCCACTATAACCGATATTTAACTCGGCGGAGGCGCATCGAGATCGCCCACACCCTGGTTCTCTCCGAGCGACAGATAAAAATCTGGTTTCAAAACCGCAGGATGAAATGGAAAAAGGATCACAGGCTGCCCAACACCAAAGTGAGATCCTCCACCTCCTCCTCCGGGTCCAACACAGGCTCAGCAGCCGGCGCTGTAGCCGCTGCCTCGGCCACTAACACTGGGGCCCCCGACGAACTCTCCGGAGCACAGCATGGCGAGGATATTACCAGGTTATAAAACCACAGACCACCGAGTGTGGCTAGAAGAAGAACTGGTTATTTATAGAACAATTATATATTTTGTTTTCGTAGCTATCTTGTGCGGTTTCCTTTAAGTCCAAAGTTATATAAAATGCATGTTATATAGCATGGATTACTGCGAATACCGATGGATTATTTTTACGTGATACAGGGTTTAATTTATTTGAAGCTGAATTAAAATGATGTTTTTTATTGAAAAAAAAATGTTTTGAATGAAGGAAAAAAACAAGGTAGAAAAATTTACACTTTATCGAAATGTTATTGTGGGCCGTTCTTTTGCCCTGCTGCCCAAGGTGAAATGCACAATCTATTTATTTCAAGCAACACTGGAAGGAAATCAATATAATAATAGTTATTTTTGGTATATAAAAAAAAGGCTGGAAACACACCATTGATCTTGAACTTGTATGTTTAGGAGAATAACAGTGTGTGAATTACCTCGTGTATTTCAGAGATAGGAACCTGATTTGCAATTTTTAGTTTTGTGGTGTTGATGTTGTGTTTATTAGACCGTTATCAAGCAGATTATTGTGAAATGCAATAAACGGAGTTTTAGTGTTTCTTGTGCTAATCATATTGGTCAATAAAACAGTGAGTGTCTACTAGTTTTACATACGTTTGGTGGAACTTCATTTTTGAGGCAGGGTGAGCTCTGGAAGCATTTTGTTTTGGGCTGTTTGGATCAGTCTCTTTAAAAGTGAACAGACTTACTGGAACATTTTCACGAGGGCAACGAGAATCTCTGTGTTTTTCAAACTGTGTTTTTATCAAACCTGCATCTGGAATTTTTCTTTTTTTGCCTCTTTCAATTTGCAATGTGTACAAACATTGTGTGTGCGTGTGTGTGTGTGTTTGTGTGTGTATGTGTGTGTGTGTGTTAGTGTGTGTGCGTGTGTGTGTGTGTGTGTGTGTGTGTGTGTGTGTGTGTGTGTGTGTGTGTGTGTGTGTGTTAGTGTGTGTTAGTGTGTGTGTTAAAGCCTCACTAATAATGGACTGGAGTTCTTTCTAAAAAGAAAAACAAACTCTGAAAAATGAAATAGTTTACGCTGTGCATTATGTGCAACCTCATCAGTCTGAAGGGCATTCAATTACCGCTAAAGACGAGCCACTGAGGCCCTTCACTCCACACTGCCTCAGCTCTGCCACAGCCACGAGGGGAGAAGCTCCTGAGCACACAAATAAAAGAAAGCTGCATGCGAATAATCTAGACGACCTTTACAAATCTGTTAGAGATTAAAGATTGTTATGAGCATATTCTTATCCATTTTGTAACCTATGTAATTGCACTGGCTTTTTTTCTGTAATCCAGTGCGCCATACGTGCCACTGTGATTTCAAATGTAAAGGGGAAAAAAGATAGAAATTAAACAATATCAAAATAAAATCGTAAATTGCAGATATAGACTTCAACATGATGGTCTTCGTTGAAAATGCCAGTGAGGGTGGGGAGGGAGTCAAGTATGGCTGACCTTTGTGAGCCTCAGGCTGCTGTTTGTGAGCAGCAATGTTTATGTTTTCTTCTAACTATCTATACTTTTTGCTTGTATATATATATATATATATATATATATTAATATATATATTTGTGGCCATATTTACATGCTGCTCCCCGCCACCAACCCCTCCCCCTCCCTCCCCCACAGTGGCCACTTGGCCTCCAGCTCTTGAGAACGCATAGAAACCTACAATTTTAAAAAAAGAAAAAAAGCACAAAACGCATCTCTGTGCAAAGTCATCGTCCGCTTCTCATCTGGCAGGCGGACCAACAACACACCACAGGAGTGTTTACAACTGTATAGACCTGCTGCTGGACTCCTAGAACAATAATAAGACCAAAATACCACCCAAACATGAGCCCACCCCTCCTCCTCCTCAACTGAACGTTTTTTTTTAATTTTCTCACACTGATGCGTTCTTTATTTTGATTTTTTTTTAAGTTTCCTTTTTGCAGAGAGGATTTTCAGTTTAAACGTGACTGAAACCCAGAGACGCGCAAGAATTTGATAGATTATTGAAATTGTGACATGAATAGGCCTTATATAAAATGCCTGGCGTGGTGGGGGGGAACAGGGAGCACAAAAGGAAGAGGTATTCTCCATCATCAATCTTTCACTGCACAGCTTTGTGCCGCGTTCTGGAAAAAAAACAAAAACGCTCAGACAACAGCCAGATTTGATCCAAACCAAATATTATGTGCCAGGCTGTTTGCTTTTCATAGCACCACCATTCTTATCCATGAGATCTGAGCTGGACCACGTCTACTGGACGTTATAGCGGCTAGAATCTGCTGTCTGTTTTGGGGGGTGGGGGGGTGGGGGGGGGGGGGGGGGTTGTGGTCCTTTGGAGAGGCGTTAGAATGGTGATGAGACGGCGCTGAGAAATGAATCCAGGAGCCTTTATGTTGCCGGACAGATTAGAGAAATTAATGTGCTCGCCACAGTCGCAGCATCCCTCCAGCCCCCTTTTCGAGGCCCTGTCGCCTCCATGTCGCGAGGCTGAAAAGCTACTTTATTGAAGTTTGGGGGGCGAAAGTGGGAGAAGGCCGAGTTCAGCTCGAGGACACATTTTCTGTCCCATTAGGCTCATTTCAGTCTGGATGGCCGACCCCTCCAACCCTGTGACCTGACTCCCTGCTCTGTACGTGTACCTTCTGTGTGCGAACCTCGCTGGTCCCCCTTGGCCGCGGCTTTTCTTTCTTTGTGGATTTTTGTTTTGTTTTGGTGGGACATCACCGAATGTGTTGCTCTCTCTCTGTCCACACATTGACCCAGGACACTGTTGAATTCTGGGACAGTCCTCTGCGTCCTGTAGATGTAATAATAATTGTAATAATAATTATATAAAAGCATGTAACTCATTTAAATTGAGCATGTTGCATGGCTTTTTTTTGGTGGGAGATCTCTGAATGTGTTGCACCCTTTGTCATCACATTGACCCAGGACAGTGTTGAACTCTGGGACAGTCCTCTGCGTCCTGTAGATGTACAGGACTTATCATAATAATAAGAATTAGAAAAAAGCATGTAACTGCTTTAATTTGAGCATGTTGCATGGTTTTGTTTTTTGGTGGGGCATCACTGAATGTGTTGCACCTTTTGTCATCACATTGACCCAGGACAGGGTTAAACTCTGGGACAGTCCTTTGAAGATCTTCAGGACTCATTAAAAACAAGTCTTGTAGGTCAGGATTGACAGTTGTGCACTCCAGCAGCAGCTTTAGGCCCAAACTAATGGGAATGCTTCTGCAAAAGTCAGGGGAAATTGACAACGTGTGTCTTTTTACTCACTCATGAAGTGCAGTCTGAAAACCCCAGCCCTATAATCCTCTATAATAATCATAAAGATTTCATTTCTTGAATTTGAGCATCTTGCTCTTTGATCTTCAACCCAAGTGCTGAAGATTTGTGGTAAATTTAACTGGAGCTAATGCATTGACAGGAGAAATACACATGGTTGTAATATTCTGAGTGATTTTGCAAGATGTGCAAGATGTGCATAAATCCGATTTCCCAAGTTTGTCCTGGCAAACAAGCGAAATATTGTATTGCACTGCCACTTTTTCAAATATCTTAAAAAACTGTTACATTCCCTTAACTTTCCTAAAACAGAAGGCAGTAAAAAAATAGCTTTGTGCCGTCACGGGATTTAAGAGAATAACTGGTCTCAGGTCAACACATTTTAAAAGTGAGCTGCCAGTTGTAGCTGTGTGTGTCTGACAGGACTGGGTCAACTGGTCATTGTGATTAGTTTATGAACAGACAAGGACCTTCAACTTGCTAACTCTCGACAACTCGTCAAGGTTTTATTTTTTTCCAGATGCTAATGTTTTTCCTCAGAGGAATCTGAATAACCTACATAATCTTTTCTGCTTTTTTTTTGCTGAGAAGTTAAGATTTACTGCAAAATGCCCCCCGAAAATCTTTAGGGATCATAACAAAATAAAAATAAAATGTCAGGAATGTTGACAACCCCTGAGATATTGCTTAGTGAAGCCAATGCATCACTGTTGTTGGGTTTATTTGGACAATCTGACTCGGTGTTCTCGTTTGCGAGCAGCCGTGAATTTATTCTAATATTCTTATTTCCATTTCCACTATAAGCAACAAGTCTGGTGTGTGTGTGTGTGTCTGTGGCCCGGAGCAAATGTTCAGCAGTGACGGAACAATATTAGACAGCACGTCCTCCAACATAAACAGTTGGCACCAAGAGCCAAACATCTAATCCCAGTGTCTGTCATGTGTGTGATCATTCATCCTCCTCGTGTGTGTGTGTGTGTGTGTGTGTGTGTGTGTGTGTGGTTAGATGCATCTTTGATTACACACCGTGATGTCCCACTTTTGTTTTTAGCTCTTGTAATTTAAAATCTACACGAGGCATAAATTCTTATTTTTTTCTTTTCATGACTTTTCGTTGGCTTCGCTTTGCCAAGGACGAAACTTTTACGCGCAGCCCTGTTGTGAATTTATGATGGGGACAAACAAAACGTGTGGTTTTAAAAAATATTTGTCAAACAAAAACTCACGTCATCGTGTCAGTCATAAATCAGACTAATCTCCCCTTTTGTGTTGTTATTACACTTTGCGGAAACTTTTATAAACATGGAGAACACACATTTTAAACTTTACGCGTTTACTTTTCTGCTCTCGTGAGCTTATATACGCGTAAACTTTAAACTGTGATAGTCTTATTTGTCAGAAGAATGAATTAAAAAACAAACACAATATCCGAGAATAACAGCTTCATGTTTTTTTCTCTCGCTCAGTTTAAAATAAACGATTTGAATGCTCCTCCAGCTGTTTGGCTTCAGCCTGCTCTTTCCCTCTGAGTTTGGAGAAGGCGCAGTTTGGATTGTTATTGCAGGAATTCGGTGTATTTTACGCGCCTCGGACTCAGTGTTTAAATTCCTCAGCACTTACTCAGCTCTAACTGGTTTCTTCTCTGACTTGACACTGTTGAATCACACATGATTTTCAGCTCACATTGCACCGCTGCAGGCTCCCCGTGATTTACGAGCGCCCCTCAGGCGAGGGCTCTCTCTCTCTCTCTATCTTTCTCTCTTTCTCTCCCCCTCTCTAGATATATAAACTTTACACAAACAGCCATCGAAATGTTTGGAACAGAAATGATCAGCTGTTCTGGTGCAGGCTCTGGTTTACTACCCGCTTTTATTTTTTTATTTTTTTATTCTTGCTCGTCGGGGTAAGTGCACATGTGTTTGTTTTTCCTCTCTCTCTCTCCTCTGCACTCGTCTCAGGTGAGTGTCTTCTTCAGCCACTTTGCTTTGTAATGAAAGGCCCGGGCCCGGTGTATTGTTATGGTGTAGTGTGTTTAAACGGCAGCCATGGCAGCTGCATAAAGGCTGAGAGTTGAAACAGGGGTCACGCTGCTATTTTCCAGGGACAGACACTCTCTCGCATTGACCAGCAGTGGGTGTGTCATAAATCCGTAAATCTCTCTCCCATCCGTTCACTCGAGGGAGCAGATGCACCATGTCTTTTCTTTGTGTGTCTCTGTGCGTGTGTGTGTGTGTCTTTTTGTGTATGTGTGTGTGTGAGAGTGTGTCTATAGGGGGGAGAGGCAAACGCATTTACATAAAACTAGATTTTAAAACTCCATCAGACACGTTAAAATGATTTACTGTCAGTGCTGGAAAACATTTAAAAAGCAAAAGGGGGGGACACGCACGCAGCATCATCTCGGGGATTCACACTCTTGATGTCCCACGTCACTCACACACACACACACACACGCACACGCACACACACACACACACACACACACACACACACACACACACGCACACACACACACACACACACACACACACACACACACACACACCCACGCACACACTCATGGGGGGATGATGGTGTCCTGGGTAAACTTGCCAGTTAATACTTTATGTCATCATAACGCCTCGGTGAGGAATATTTCATTCGCCTATTTGCTGCATCGTTGAGGACCTTCGAAATTACAGTCATTTTCCTCCCGTTCAAGGTGTCACCGGGGGCCCAGTCACTGCACTGAGTTATGATTATGTTATTCACTTTTCATTAGCAAAAATGATCTGAATATGGCTCGCCGAGACTATAGATCGACAATTATGTGTAGGTTAAGTGAAAACGCGCGTTTCATTTGATTTGCTCCCCCTGAAAATGATCCTCTGATGTATTTGTGCAGCCACCAGTTGCATGATAGCACAGTTCATCTTTATCCTCTGAGCATCGGGGCTTGGTTTTAGTTCATGTCCTTCAAAGTGCTGCGTACAATTAAAAAAAGCTGGATTCATTTCCGGATTGTAATCAAAACTTAAAAACTGCCAAAATTCAAAATATAGAAGTTAAACCTGCTAAATGGATGGAAAAGACTTAAATACAATTACAGCCATAAAAGTTTGTTTACATCAGTAAAAGAGCACTTTCATTCATATAACTGAGGAACAAGCAAATTGGGTTTAAATTGTCAATGTTATTTCACATCCATAGATTTTACACGAGGAAATAGCTACATTTTTCTTTTGTAACTGTTTTTAATTTAGGTTTATGGATATTGAAAATTATATTTCTCCTGAATAGAAAAAAAAAAAAAATTATAAAAATGTATATATCTAAATGTTAGACTTTGAGGAACTTCATTGGCTCAGAGCTGCAGGATTAATACCTTTCATGCACTTCATCCACAGACAGGATTTACAGTGGTGCACACACACACGCGCACACACACACACACACACACACACACACACACACACACACACATACTAGCAGCAGCAGCTATAGGCCCAAATTAATGCACATGCTTATGCAAAAGTCAGGTGCTGTTTGGGGGAAAATGACAATGTGTGTCTTTTCCCTCACTTATGAAGTGCAGTCTGCAAACTCTAGTCCTTTCATTTCACTCTGCATTGTTTACAGCAATATAGGGCACCGGGCCCATAAATCTTCCGCTTGCTCTGCCAAGACAGCGCCATTTGTATGCACCGTTTTAACCGACAGCATCCTCTGCCCATTAACGTCTTCTCCCCAGCTCCCTCTCTCAGTCTCCCCTTATCTGCCGCGCTCTGTCCCTTTGGAAATACATTAACTGATCCGTGCTTTGGTTTGAGCCCTGGAAACCAATTATGTTTTGGTGTTTTTTTTTTTCGTTAGTGAAAGGGAGTTTATAATTTGTAGAAAATAAAAATATACTAAGGATCGTGCCGCGCGCTCCAGATTTCTCGACCTGTGCGCATTTGCAGAGACCCTCCTCCCCCCCCTCCCCCCTCCTCTCTCCTCCTCTCTCCTCTCTCGCTCTCTGCAGGCGCGAACTTATTGCTATGAAAAATAAAAAAGTTTATCGACAGTTTCCTCGGCTGTTTGTGTCAGCGGGCGAGAGAGGGAGCGCAGAAGTTGTAAGGAGGAATTGTAAAAGGGTTGACACCCAGAGCGACCGGCGCGCTTTTGTGCGAGAGAGAAAAATGATTTATTGCCACCGAGGCGGTTCAAACAGAGTTCACGGAGAATTGTGGTGGAGGCGCGGAGGAGCTAAATTATGGTCTTGCTGAGCCAGTATATCATAGATCCTATCTCCAATTCAGAGAGTGTGTTCAAGGGTGTGAGGTAAGGAAAACAAAACCAATTTAATTACTTTCCCCCATTTCAGCGCGGCGTCCGGATCCATGCTGCCCAATCCACCTGTTTCTATCAATAATCACAATAATAACAAGGAGAGGAGCTGATAGATTTTTTTTTGGGTGCACAAGCTGACGTCGTTATGGTTTAATTCCTGTTCTATTTCACTCTGTCTCTATATAGACTGTGGAGATATTTGGCACTTTGCTATTATTTTAATGGACAGGCTGGAAACTGGCTGCAGTCATTAGCTCCTTCCCAGCCTCTGATTAAAATTAAAATTTAATCAATAATAATTACAAGAAAATCAAGACACTTTTATCCTGATTGTGGCTGCCAATAAGCCCGACTCTAATTGTAACTGTATTGAAATCAATGAACTGCAAAAAAAAAAAAATTATGCAGCCTGTTTAAATTGAATTAAATAGAAAGACAATGTGTGTGCAGGTTCAGGTAAAGGCTCAGTGTTGGAGCAGCAGCAGTAGTAAGGGGGAAGGCTCCTCTCCTTCCATGCTATGCAACCCTGAGTGCATAATCCATCACCTCTGAGAGACGTTTAAAGAGGCTTTTCTCGACAGCTTTGTTGTAGTGAAACACGAGAAAGAACTTAAATCTAAAGCCATGGTTCAACTATGATGGATACAGGAAACAGAATATGCTAACACCGTAGCCTGCGCATCCCCTCTCTCATGGGCGAGGATGCTTTTGGCTGCTATTTATAAAAAAAAAAAAATGTTGTGATCACTTCATCGTTCTAGTTGTGTATCCAATTTGCATACATTAGTGTATTTTTTTAAATTAAGCAACTACTTTTAATGAGTTCTTCACCTCAGTGTGACTCAACTGGGCCACATTTGATTCAGATTTTAGCCCAAATTATTCCCCCTAAAATATTTATTATAGAGGTTTTTAATTAAGTTGCAGAATTTACGTTTTATTTAAATACTTTGCAGCCTCATTGCTTTATTTCGCAGCTCCAGTGGTGCACGTTGTAAATGCAAACAGACGCACAAGGAGCAGCTCTGCTCTGCATCTCCTCCTCCTCCTCTTTGTCCATGCAGCCGAGCAGCAGGCGGGATGTTTACCATCAGAACATGTGCAGTGTTTGACTGTTGCCTCTCACATCCACACACTCGGGGACACTTGATACTGTACCGTGATGCCTGATTAATGCAAACGCGTCGAATCGTCCTATAGAAAAGACAAATTCTCTAATGATTTCCTCCTTTGTCTTTGTGTGGCAATGACTGTCAAGCCTTTGTTTGACCACTCCCAGCGAGTCCTATTAAAGCTGCACACTTCCACTCCGACAGTTATGAGCATCTGCTCGTATTTGTAGCAAAATCCCGGCGATTTATAATGAGTTGCTAAATTTGTTTGCGAATAAAGTTCTTAAAAAATAATCGGAATTGATTATTTTACAGGCAGAAATCCACCTTGGAGGAGAATATGAAAAGAAACGCTACAGCTGCAGTATTATCACAACATCAACTATTGATAATTATATTCAAATTGCGCGTAAATACGCATGAACGCAATTCATTCGATTATTTTGTCTGCATTGCACACCTGGAAAGCTTCAGTAAAAATAATTGCATGTGGTCGATATAATTATCCAGAGTGGATGAGACGCAGCAGCAGCAGCAGCAGCAGCAATCTGCGGCTCGAGCTCGTCGCGTTGCTCTTGAATATAAAAAACAGAGGACTGAGTGGATGTGCAGCTGCAGGCGGCGGCTCCGTCTAATAAACGCGTCCTGTCAAAAGATTTACAATATTACAAGAAAATCAACAGCGAGACGTTCCTCACCACACATGTAATCTCTCTCTGTCTCCCCCTGCTCCTCCTCCTCCCTGCCATCTCCCCCCTTTTCTCTCTCCGCACCATAAACACCTCTTCTTTCTTTCTCCTTTCTCTAAACAGTTGTTGGAATCTGTTCATTCATATTCCGTTGTGTGATTTTTATTTCCCTCCTCTATCCCTACAGGTGCAGAAACGCGGGCAGCTCTTGGAGATGTTGTCTGAAGCTTCTTCTTCTTCTTCTTCTTCTTCTTCTTCTTCGTTCGCCCCAAATTGCAGGCGGATTACTTTGCAACTCCAGAGCCCTGTCATTGGAGGAGGCGGCCACACGTGACCACAGCACCCTTCTGGTAAATATTATTCAAATATTCCACATGGTTACTCCAAGTTCTTCGCTGCATGGATTTACACAGTCAGGTTAATTGTGATGGGATATTAGACAGAGAGAGCCCCCCCTTGTCTTTTACTACTGCTGAGGGATTCCTGGTTTTATTTGAGACAGTTTGATGAGCTGGCTCCATGGACCCCCAACAGCCCACCGCCCTCCCACTGCAGCTGCATGGCAACAGTTTTGCTATGAGCTCTGGACAAGTGCCAGTGCCAGAGTACAATGGAGGAGGCGGCGGAGGCCAAGACGCAGAACTTAATCAGCAAAACATGACCTCCTCTGCTCATGTCAGTTCCAGGTTGAGCCCAGATGAACAGTTTCAGAGCCCACTGGAGCGCCCGGTTCACTGCCATGCCAAGGGCAAGCTGGACATCAAGAGCAGGAGCTGCACTCTACTCACCATCTGCCGCTCCGGAGTAATTTTTCCCTGGATGAATCCACGGACAACTGACTCTGATCAATCTGGTAACTCTGCCCTAATTTATTACTGAGTATCTCTCACTTTTTGAACTGAGTGAGAATATTGTTGACAGGTGGGGTAAAGCCATAAAACCGTTCTAACTCAAACCATATCTGACCTTCATCAAGGAACGTTTTGTTACGTGACCACACTGAACCATTTCATACTGAATAACAACATTCACCAACAGACCGGTAATATGTTTACTGTGTCACCTGCATCATTTTTAATGCACGTTCATGTGAAGGCTCTCTCTCTCCTTTCAGATTAAAATAGTCCAGTGTATGAATGAGCGTTAATGTTGCAGCACAGCTAAACAAATGTGTGTGTCGTGCTCTCAGCTGTTTGTTTTTCCACTCCTGCAGGCAAAGTGGAAACAGAAAGGCTTCAGTCAGTGAGCTGCACAAAAACATCACGAACAGGCTTTTATTATGAATTATTATATCTGAATCAGCAAACATCACTTTTCCCCCCCCACAAGTCATAAAATAATAAGTCAAATCAAATGTAGAATCTGTCCAAATACGTTTATTCTAAGGGGGAAATCGCACGGCGTCTAATTAAACCTACAGCAAGAAATAAAGACAGTTGCAGAATCATTTTTGAATATATAAAACACAAATCGTTTTTTCAATATTCACTAATCATTCTTCTTAGTTTTCACAGTGATGCTTGCACACGAGCCTGTAACAGGGAAGCTGCAGCCTCTCAGTCTGGTGGAGGATTGTTCAGCAGTGCAGTTTACTCTCTGAGGTCACTCCAGGCCTTATTAAGTATCCATTAACCCCTGTATGTTATATTGTTATTAACAGGCCCCTGCTATCGCTGATATACATGTCAAATGGAATCTCTAATGGTGGTTATTTTCAGTGGTATAGTCCCAAGGTACCTTTTAAGTGACTGAGATGGGGATTTGACAGGCCTGCTTCCGTGTGTAGCTGTGATTAATGTGGCCTGTCAGGCAGCCGTAGTGGCGTCAGATGTTTCCCCCAGACTGTTTCTTCGGGTGGTAACTTTCCCTGAACACATGACACAGTAGACAGCCAGTCTTGTAGAGTGTCTCAAGCATGAGTGAATACACAGGAAGAGCTGAGGGCCTTGTGGTCTCAGGTTGATTGGTTGAGGATTAACGTTGGGCCTTATTGGCACTTGAAGTCCTCCACGTGTGGGGGTTATGTTTCTCAGGTCAGACTTGTCAGATATGTGGCAGCTGCATTTATCGCCCTCTTTTCTCTGTGTGCTTCCTCCAGCAGTAGTCGGCGGCGGTGTGGCTCCTGGTC
Organism: Hippoglossus hippoglossus; assembly: GCF_009819705.1. Taxonomy (NCBI): domain Eukaryota; kingdom Metazoa; phylum Chordata; class Actinopteri; order Pleuronectiformes; family Pleuronectidae; genus Hippoglossus; species Hippoglossus hippoglossus. The sequence goes on from NC_047157.1 coordinate 15,989,114, forward strand.
CAGCGCACAGAGGCAGGCCTGGCCGGAGGAGGGAGAGGACGGCCTTCACCAACAGCCAGCTGGTGGAGCTGGAGAAGGAGTTCCACTTCAGCCCTTACCTGCGTCAGTCCCGGAGGCTGGAGATGGCCGCCGGGCTGCAGCTCACCGATCGCCAAGTCAAGATCTGGTTTCAGAACCGCAGGATGAAGTACAAGAAGGAGCACAAGCACGGAAAGGTGTCGGGTGCGTCCCAGCAGTCTCCCTGCCACCTCACCTCCAGCACCAGCTCGTGTGCAGATCAGCCGAGGTTCCCTGGTTCATGTGCTGTCAGAACTTCCTCCTCCTCAGACCTGCACTACATGGATTATGCTCCTGTGTCCTCCTCCCTCATTGGCTCTCACAGTGATGGTAGCAGGGGTCAGTGTGTTCACCCGGCAGACCTTCCCCATCTGAGTTGTATATTTCCATCTGTTGCAAATGGTCCACCGCCCCCCTGTACGGGCGTAGATAGCCTTCACCATGCTGGCATTTCAAACTGGCCCTAGGGCCCCATAATGGCCGTCCCTCCTGTGCTCATCAAAATCTCAATGATACGTCCACTTTCACTTAGTTATGAAAGACTGGAGGACGTGTGATTAGCGTTGCCGGGCTGAAATCCCTTCAACACACCCAGTCATGAAGCTTTTTAATTAAACTCGACGAACATGTCCTAATTAAAGGAGAGCTGCAGTGATACTATTCGTGCTTCTCGGGCACCGTGACAGACGACTGCAGGTCCTCAAACTTGCTGCTCCTTTTGCATGTTCACTGCATGCACAAGACATTTAACCAGTCAATAATTATATGTTTTGGTGGTAATTTTCTGGATCTTACATTTGTATTGTTTTGCACGTGCAGCTTGTACTATGAGTGATCTTTTTACTTCCCTGTGTTTGCAGATAACAGTTAAGTGTGTGTCATATATTTTTTAGTGCCACATTAGGCCTCTTGTTTATTATTTATACTGCAAATAGTATTTGTGTAAAAATGTTTAAAACTGTGAAATGAACAGAGTAATGTTCACATTGAATGATGTTATATTTTTGTTAAAGCCATTAAAGGATGTGGCAAGTCTTTGATACTGTTCTTGATTAATTGAGATGTCACATACTGTACATGCTAAATAAATGCATTTGGGAAAACTGTACTGTTTACGCTGTTCGTCGCTAATTAAAACATGTTTTTTCTACTGCACTATTTCATGATTAAGAAATTCTTGGATTAGGTCCCGAACGGAGAAAAAAAAAAAGAAAAGAGAAAGATTGTGTAATTAAATGACGGCATGCTTTAGATTCATTGAAAACTCTGTAGTATTGTGCATTCATGTTGCACAGTCTTGCCACATAAGCCTCTCCCTCGCTCCTGCCTCCGAGTTCCCCACCATTAATCACAGAGACAAGGCAGTCTTTCCAGCACTCCAACCACAAGCTCTGAACCCACTGGGCACCATGACAAGATCTCCTGCCTCCTCCTCCTCCCCAGCCCCTGCCTTTTCAATAGCCAAATTGTAGTGCTGCAAGTCGGGGCTGGCCTCGCTCTCAGGGGGCATGTTAGTTGTGTAGGTTAAAAGCCCTTCCCGCAGCCTATAGGCTACAACAGACCAGTGAGCTTCACTTACTTATGACAACATATTATCTTAAAGAACAATGAGGAGACTCTGTGTGAATGACTGTGTCTTTGTGACACCAGGATTCTTGAGTTGTGAACCGTGTCACGGAAATGTTATTTTCCTGTTTCCCTATTTTGAATTCAACATTTCCAACTCGCCGAGCTAAATTACCCACTCGGGGATTCATGCGTTTATTTGACAGAAGTGGGTCACAGGTTCTCTTGGGCCTCGACAGTTTTACACATCAAACACAGACAGCCGCTTTCATGATGAGGTAGCAAACCCTCTCGCTGCCACAGTATCAATATTCTCAGCAAAGTTTGGGACATGCTGACAGTTTTATATCAGTGGCCTTACTGTAAATGAGTTGTCACAGAGGACCACTGACAGCCCTGAAACGAGGGAGGTGCAGGAGGAAGCGGATCCCCCCTGGATAGAACGATTTTCTGCTCCTAATTCATGACCTAATCAGACCCTGGATCAGCTGTCCTTTGGTAAATATTTGACACCATTTGCGGCAGGTCTCGGAAAGTGTCAGGGGAGCGATATAGCCGCCATAACTCTGTGGAAATGTTAAATAAAATAAAGTGAGGTCCTCGCCACATCTGTATCACAGAGGTGGTGACAGCCAGGTTATTTAAGAGAAACGCAATAAAGGGCAAGAGAGAGGGACAGAAAGAGCCGAAGTGAGGAGAAGTTTTCTCCTACTGATATGTTTGCTCAGAGACACAGAGAGAGAGGGAGAGAGGGGACTGTGAGGAAGACGGACCAGACAGTGCTGGATTCCTGAGATTCTTGCATACGTCGGGTGATTTATGGTGTTAATGGTGCAGAGGCTCAATAGGACCTTTACCTCTGGTTCCTCAACACATTCTCCCTCCAGACACCAAAAGCCGAGAGGATCCACACACTATCGTGCAGTAATTCTGTGGACGGGGTCAAGGAGGGTCCCCAGGGGTCAAGGAAAGCCCCCCCCCCCCCGCCTTCCTCCTCCTCCTCCTCTAAGGGCCCCACTGCAAGGGAAACAGTCTACTTCCATTCCAACACTAAGTTTGCCATTTGTTCTCACAGTGTGTTGCTTCCAGTTGGCAACTAAAGTCATCATTTCCGTTTTACTGTTCTTTAGAGGGTAAGATCTGCAAAGCCCCCAAATCCTCACATCTTTCTTTTTATATTCCGGGCTTTGATCAGACCTGAGCGATGCATTAAGTGGATCTTTGAAGTGATGAATGACGCCAGCCGTGGTGCCATGAAACCAGCTTTGGTTACGGTCCATCATTAATTTCAAAAATTTTAGCGTTTTTGTCCTTTACAGTGACGGATGCTCCACTGTCCCATTTGCAGCTGTTGTGGAGCTGAGTTTTGAGGTTGGATTTGAATAATGTTCCATGCATCGGGACGTTTCTTAAGCTGCCGTGAAAACAAAACTGCTGTGTGCTTTAACAGAGACGCGCAGCTTTAAGCGACTCCCAAAACATTTGCCCCTGCGTTCAACAAATGTGAAGCCCGAAGCTCTTCATATTACCATCTCAGTAATCTGCTGGTGTCTGCTGGAGTCTCATGTTATGTTGTGTTATTCCTTTTCATTTTATGGGGATCACCATCGGAGGAAATGAAGGGTAATAATGATAATGAATGTCTATGTCCCAGCCCCGGCTCTTTTTTTGGACTGTTTGACTGCTTGGTGGTTGGAGAAGTTTGAGGCCTCAAGACCATCAGCGCTCCCACAGAGTGTTTCTGTGTTTTCTGTTTGGTTTTGATTTTCAGCCAGTGGTTTTGTTTTTGTATCTTACACCACAAACCACACTTGTTTATACCACAAATGAGTGCAAATGACTAATGCTCTCCACAACTTTCATGAACTGCAATAAAAACTCTGCAGATTCACATAAACGTCTCTGTCATTTCTTTATTTACACAAGATCATGTGTTGCACAAGACAAGTCGAGAAATCAACCGCAGGAAAGTAACAATTATGTGAAATAGACAATTAAATACAACAAACCTTTTTCAACATGACCTTAAAACGCAATCAATAGTGTCAGATTGAAACATGGTGTTTATATAGATATCTCTATGCAGAAGTTCACTTATGAACACAGATCACAGTTTGAACTTGTCATTAAAACAACTTGCGTTTTCACATTGTTTGGGTCATGTTTTTTTTTTATTCTATCAGAACATGGTAGAGAAATACAACGATATAGAATTAAATAAGACACTTTTGACAGATTACAATTATGTACATATGAACAAAAAGCAATCCGGTAATACAATAAATTAAGTCATCTTAAAAGGGTTAAAAGCTTGAATCTTCACTTAAAGCAAACTCTGCAGAATTTATGTTTTTGTATTAATGATCATTCATACTTGTACATTTTTCTGACCACATGGAAAAATTGGATGTTTTGTTTAAAAAATACAAAAAAAGATTGTGGTAATGTTTTGTATTTTTAGTACATGGTGATGTAAAAGACAATTTACAATTTGTGACAATGGACAATGTAACAGGAAAACTGAAAAATAAACCTCATGCACCACAATGAAGAAGTGCAACCAAACTTTAGTGCTCTGAAGCTTTGACAGACTGAAGCTCTGCTCTGGATTTTCCAAGAGTTACGGAAGAACCTGAAATATGATAGAAATGACAGAATCTGCTGTTGCTATGTGCTGAACCACAAAACTAAATAAAAAATGTTATTTTAAATGCTTCAGATATTTGGGGGGCGTTGATATCACCTGTTCATTTGGTTGCAAAATGCTTCTCTGAGAAAATAAATGGGACGAACATAATAATAACGATTAGGATCAACTTGAGGCTAATTTTCCTGCTGAAACATTGTGTCTGAGAATTGAATGGTTTGAGTAATAGAAGTAAAATCCTTCAGTGACGGTTACATGCAACACTCTGGTCCATTGTTGAGTAAAACCCTAAACTTTAATGCACCGGCCTTTAGGAGCTTTTGTTCTTTTTATGACCTATTAACCTTCTGAGTCTTTTCCCTCCACAGTAGTAACTGCTGCCCACCACTCTCTCTGGGTGCTTGTTGCTCAAGATGATTGTTAAGTATCAATTTCCTGTGTCACCTTTATGGGTTTTATTTATTTGTCTGCTCCTTCACGTGGAACAGAGGCTGAGCATCACTCAGGTAGATGGATTATAACTCAACTGCTACGACTCATCAATCTTGGAAATTTGACTTCTTGAATCTCATACAACTGTTACTGTCACATTACGGCACGGCATTATCAAGATCAATGACGTTTTAAATGCTTCCCAGTTAAGGATGATCGGTGACAATAAAAAGGTAAGTTGGTGATGAAAGTGTCTGGGCTGTGGTGAGCAGCTCCGTGCACGTCGAGGTGAAGTCCTCCGGCTGGAGCTCACTTCTCCCTGTGAAGAGTGAGCAACATGGAGAAATGAATGAACCTGTAATCACAGACACAGGAACCCTGCTAAATGTCACATGTTGACCATTATCGATCACTCAAGAATTATTTACCTGCGAATGGCTTCATCACACTGAATCTGATCAATGCACACTTTCTTTGTGCTTTGAAAAGCTGCGTGCACTGTAAAGAATTGACTGTAGAATTAACAGTAAATACCTGGCAAAAAAGTTGCCAATAAAGTACTGTAAAATTACTGTAAAAAGAATTACAGTATATTACAGGATACGTTTTACAGTTTTTTGTTGTATATAAATTACAGCAATTTCTTGTTTGTTTTTTTTACAGAAAACCACAATTACCTGTAATCTAGTTTACAACATTACCTTGTATTCTATTCAGATTACAGAAGTTACCTGGCAACTAAAGTTGCCAATAAATAGCTGTTAATACTTCACAATACAATATGATGTTGTACAATTGTTTTAGTTATTTTTTATTTTTTTTACATTAGCAGTTTTGCAAATTATGCATACTGTGAGGTATTTTGAATGAGACCAGGCATACTGTTTATCCAAAATTCATCTACATTGCACTAAAGTCTTTTCACCTGTTAAATAAAAACGGAGCCAGAGCTGCAACAAAATAAAACTTTTATTGACACTCAATACAGTTTCACGTTTTAAGAACATGGTGTCCTTTTTTTCAGAAAAGCTCTTAAATGTAAATTATACATCTTTGGACACCGGCCACCCAGTGGAATTCACATTGACCAGAGTTTCAACATAGTCAAACATTATTAAAACTGACAACATACTCGGCTTAAAGGCCCAATCTGAAACCAGGACCTGAGGTAGAAATGTATTAAGAAGAAGGTCACATAATTTTTGGTATAATTTAACTTTTAGCTAACTAGCTAAAAAAGATGACCTTTTTTCAGTGTGTTTGGAAATCTTAATATATCAGCAAAAGATGTAAATACTAATAAAATGTTAAGAGAAGAACAATGTCCAGTCACATAGTGAGGAGGAGAACAGTCCTCATTCTTTATGTTTGACTTACACTCAAAGCCATTCAAAGTCCATTAATCTCTTGAGGAGAGGAGAGAAGAGACGTGAGGACTGACAGAGTTGTTCTTGTTTTCACGCACCTTCCCACCTCTTTGGCAGACCAGCTTTGCCGTCTTGGTGCCTTTGGTTGGATTGATTCCAACGAAACATCTGAAATCACAAAATCACACGAAAAGAAACTTCATGAAAAATCGGCGCGGCAGCTCCTTTTAAAAGAGGGAGCCGAATCCATCAGGTTGTTCAAGACAAGATAATCATTTGCCCATTTAATATGAAAAGCAAAACTTCACAAGATTGCATGAGCTGACCAGCAGTGATATAGTTGCATCAACATAACCTCAGGCAGCAGGTCTTCTGGTTGGAGATTTCCTGATTTCCTGAAGTTATACCTGCTAGAACAAAACAAAAAAACGGTATTGCAGTGTATCAGCCGATTTGGCTCACAGATGATCAGTGATCTGCGGGAAAAAACAGCAGGTCATTCCTACTACAAAAAATGAAAACCAAAACCTTCAGTAAAATAATTTGTTGTGCATTCATTAGCCTACATAAATTAGCAAATTAACATGCATAGTGGATCACAATATACAGCTTTTAATTTTATGAAATGAGCTTTTCTGTTTTAAGTGCTTTATAAACATTAATCTAAGACATACCTTCGGTTTGCCAAGCGCTGAGAAGCCACGACACTGGATAGGTGTGATGTTGGCAGGGAGATCCTCCTCTTTGATGAACTGCAGGTCAGATCTGGATGCCACTCCAATGCTTGGGACTGTAGTTTGTCCTCTGGTAGGCTGGGTAATACCACCAACACAGCTTGTCTGATGTCCTCCCCCAGTACTGACATGTCAGTATATATCTGGGAGGGAGTGGTGAAATATAATCACTGATGTGCCATTCAGCTTGTACACATTAATGGACAATAATCAAGGAGAGCTTCTTGCTTAACACACATGTAGTTTGAGCCCTGGACTACCTCTGTTAGACTGTGAATACCCAAATCAGCAAGTTCCACAGCCAACTGCCCCCCACAATAAAGTAGACAAGATGAATGCCAAATGTCTCTATGTTCAAAACACGATTTAGCTACAATAATGGGAAACTGCAGTTTCAATTTAGGCCCAATCCCATTTCACCCAGCTAGCGCGCTAGCATGCTAGCTTTAGCGCGCTAGCGTTAGCATGCTAGTTTTAGCGCGATGTTACTGAGCTTAACTGCTCCTCTCATAACAAAGCATCCTGGTAGGGTTGCATACTAGCTTTTCAATTTCAAATGCCATTGATTCACTTTAAGTCATTCACTTTAGTAAGTTGTCACTTTAGTAACTGCAAACAATAGCATTGGTTTAATTAAGATCTCAACAATGTTATTACAATGACATCCCAACAAAGTTGAAGCCCATATTAATTTTGTAGGGAATTAACATTCAACTTACGTATTACGTAGTGGCTGGACACGGCTGTTGCTCCTCTGCTCCTCTGCTCCTCTGCTCCCGTGCTCTCATGGCAAAGTCCTCTTTCAAACCGCCTCGTGCAACGCAATCGATATCAACAGTATTTAACTGTAACATGCACCATCTACAGTCAGAATACAACTTGCCTGTAATTTTACAATGTGTTACTGTGGAAAAATGCTGTTAGCTACTGTAATTATATTTGTCCCATGATGCATTGCGATATACAGGTAAACATCGTAAAACGACAGAACAAGAAGTTACTGTAAAATTTTACTGTAGAAACTACAGCAATTTGTTACAGTGTGGAGTAATGGTCACGTGTGTGTGGTTACCAGTTTATTAGGTACACAATATATCTGCAGTATATCATTTATAATGTTAAATATGGGTTGTCTGTTGATTTGTTGTTCATCCCATTTCTAGTGAAGAGGGTGGATTAAGGTTCAGAAACACAAACTTCAGTTGAGTTGAATCAACACTTTTACTGAAAAGCTTAATTCACACAAGCTTCATAAGGATTTATACGTACTGTTAAACAAACATACATATAAACAAGTGTATTACACTGCTTTAGTTTTATCTAGTTGTACCTAATAAACTGGTAACTGAGTGTATATTTGTGCATTCGCAGACTGCAAAGCATAGTTCATGCAGAATTTCATCTTTTGGTTGAGTAACCATAATGGTAATTTCCACATTTTGTCTCCTTTTTGTTACCAGTGCAAACCCAGTGTCGTTTTTCTGCTTGTATTCATCATTACAAAGTAATGTTGTACAACACAACCTTCAGAGGCAGGTGACTCTATCATAAGGAGGAGAAGATTTAAATACACAATGTACAGAGCAACAAGCATATTTCCATTTGATTGAATAATGTGACTGTAAAAATCATGGATCTGAATATTTCACTCAACCTATAAATAAATACAGGGCAAGCTAACTCAGAATGTGTGTGTGTGGGTGCGCGTGTGTGTGTGTTTATATATATATATATATATATATATATATATATATATATATATATATATATATATGTGTGTGTGTTTATGTGTCTATAATTACTGTTTACTGCAGACAGTGAGAAATAAGAGAATTTTAACTAAATAAACATGATAATAAAACTATGTATTGTAAATATCCAAAGATTTCTTGAATCATAACATTCAAACATTTCCATTGTTGACATTTTCCCTTTATTATCTGCTGTAATAATCTTAAACCTCAAAGGAGAACTTGTGCCTTATTAATATGGATTCAATTTTCTATCAGCATTTTTGCTACCAACCATGATTAGCATGCTCAGTAGATTACTGCTCTGCACTGTGAACAAGCAGGGGATGCTCAAGCCGAAGAAAATAAAAAAAACCCACTAGAATAAAAACCCTCCCCTCTTTTTCCCTGCAGCGAAACAATGGTGTACGAGGGAGAATATTACAGAGTGTGCTGCAGTGATGAACATTTCCTCCTGTTTCATGTTTAACCCTGCTCATTTCCCACAGTAAGAACTCCGGAAACACACAAGTGTGCACAGCAGCTCGGGGGGAAGATGACTGATGGCTTGTTGTCATGATGTTTGGGATTCTGCCGACTCGAAGCCTCTTGGCTCACTGGAGCCGTGAAGCGCTGCAGTACATACTACAGGCTATTGTTGAAAAGTCCTCATATTAGCAAGGTATTGCTTCATTGTCACAGTGCTGAGCCCATGCAGAAGGCAGCCGTCTGTAATGTCCCAGGCCATTTGCACGGTAGTTGCATTGGATTTATTATTATGGATCATGTACTGTGACAGATTTCATACCATTCAACAATAAAGCAAGGACAATTATTAGACTTTCCCGCTGTGAGTGCATGGATTTTTTGTTGTTGTGTTGTATTCCCTGGATTGTGTGTGGGCCGGGTATACACTAAGCTAGATCTTTCTCCTGACATCACTATTCTTCAAAAATGTCAATATTTGAAAAACCGGGACATGCTCTATCAATCATATAGATAGCCATCTTTCAACCGGTCAATGTGCCACACTTGAATATCTGTTTCTGCTTCTTCTTCAGCCCTGCACTGACCCTCTCTCTCGATTTCTCTCTTCTCTCCCTCCTGCTTTATTTCTATTTGTCCCTCAGCCATATTGCAGCTATGATGATGCCTCATTGATGAGCCTGAGCACCATAAACGTGGCAGAGATGGCTGTTCCCTCTCCCCCCCCCCCCCCCCTCTTGCAACTGCATTAAAGGACGGTGACCTCTCAGGGTGGTGGTGACAATCGTCTGTCAGCGCTGGTTAATTCCCAGTCTTGTGAGGGTCAAGAGCTGACATATAATGAGGCTTGACAGTGTTGGAGGGGCTGGACGAGGGTCTGGTGTCAACAGCGGCCTCAGTAGCATCGTGTCAGCAGCAGGGGCGAGGGTAGTGGAGGTAATCCGAGCGCGGCCGAGCTGATCCCAGGGCCTCGGCTTCCTATTGACACACATCAGGGCATGGGCGCAAAAACAAATTAGCATCAGTCAATATCATCTCCCTCCTCCTCCTGCCTCCTGACACATGCAGCCACCCAAGTGCTGCCATGTTTACCTCACCTCCAGTCAACACAATAGACACAATAGTGATCGTGGTGGCAAAGGCTTTTAAAGGGGGGAAAGCTTTTGGGTTTTGGGGGCAAATATCTGGTCTGTGGTTTCGGGGAAGTAAAATTCAGATTTGTATTTATAGCATCCATTTCACCTAAATTGTGAGATTTGTGCTAGTTCTTGTTTCTGAAACCATATCAGGCTAAATTTGTGGTTTAAGGGAAACAAGCTGTCCAGAGGAGAGGAGCCTCGGCTAAATATCATTTGCTTTTGTTGTTCTCGTGCTAAATGTGATCATATAACTTCTGTTGCACAAAGGTGCTGGGCAGTGATGTGGAACAACACCTATGATATGCTAATCAAACATATGGCACTTCCAGGAACAAACAGGGATAATACTGTTCATGTCCTACAAGATAAAAAGGTTACTTGGTTTTAAATGTGATTTGAATGCGTCCGAGAGCTATAATAGTCTCAGGCTGCTTCATCTTTTATCTTTTTTAATTTGTTTGCATAGAAGAAAGCAAAGATTGCTCACACCTGTTTTTTTCCCCCCCTCTTCTTCTTCCTCCTCTTCCTCTTCTTCCTCCCCCCCCTCCTCCCCTCCCTCATGCTGAAAGCCATTACAGAAATACAATTTCTAATACCTCCGCACAGGTCTTCGATCGACTGCAAACAAATTTATATTCAGGCGGTAAACAGAAAGCTGCAGAGATTTATTTATTGAGTGTGGAGGAGAGAAACAAGCTAGCGCGTGAACCCTGAGTAACCTCCGAGCTGACATGAAGATGGATCAGTGCGCCATGCAAATGCATGGAGAGAGGGGATATATTGCACTCAGTCATTCAGCACATCGCTGCCTGTAGAATCCCATTAACTCCCACAGCTGGGACCATATTTCTGCGTTGTAAGAATGCAGTTAGAAGTTGTTCATTACGCTGAATTATATTGTAATTACTGCAGACTTAAAATACGAAGGAAACGTTGGTTAAAAAATAAAACGATGAGAATAGAAACGCGTGGATAGGTTTTGTTTTTAATGGAATGCTGGGAGTGTGTGTTTTTTTATCTGAGACATAATATTATTAATAATAATAATAATAATAATAATAATAATAATAATATAGTTGGTGTAAGAATTACTATATATATTGTTACAAATATTTTCTCATTGATAAAACTAAGCATAGAAGAGGGAAATATATTTCTAATACTATTTCTACTACTACTAATACTGATACTAATACTTATACTACTACTACTACTACTACTACTACTACTGCTAATAATAATAATTATAATTATAATAATTATAATAATTATAATAATAATAAGTCCAAAATAAAGAATATAGAATATTTAATCAAATTCAATCATTGCCTATCTTCAGTGATTATTTAATCTAAACAAATCACATGAAACAAACGTTATTAAACTGAAAACAATGTCTCATTAATATTTCACAACTTTTGTTTTTCTGCCTATATAAACAAGAGTCTCTTAGCTGTAAATATAAAGTAGGAGATATTTTCAGCTCTGTTCCCATAACTCAAAATGCACAAACTGCACAGGAGGTGAAAACATGGGTTGGGTTTCTGTGGCTATACCATAACGTAGGCAAATTGAGTCGTTTGCATTTATATTCCCAGAGAGGCCCAACATTCCATGGACTTGCATATGTATTGTTTTCAACTCATATATGCATGTAGAGGGGTTTTTTTGTATCACTACGCGTTTAAATAACAGCATTTGGGGTCATTTTTACGCAGGCATGAAAAGTAGGCCATGAGCAGTTGACTCATTCCTGATTGAACATAAACATGTGTCGAAAAGAGCAAAATGCTAAAAAAAAAACCAGTTTTATTCTCGCCCCTGGTTGTCAAACATAAATGAAATGTGGAGCTGCTTTAACCTGCACGTCCCCAACACGTCTTTTCTGTCACTTACAACTTCTTGATCTCTGCTCGAAGCCATTTTTTTTTTAGTATTTGTTCGAGGCTAATTACAAATCTGCTGCCACTGAACTTCTAAATACCAGCTGTCACGACCTCTGAACCCATTAAGTGTGCCTTTCACATGACCTAAGCCCTTTGCTAAAGAGGGCCTGGGCCTTTTTCTCCTGGAAAAGCCTTAGAGTATTTGCATAATCCATTAGCTGCATCAATGTAGGGCCTATATCATGTTAATGTGGGAGTGGAACAGAAGTTTCTTTGTTGTCTTGAAAAATAATCATCGAAGAATTTGACTATTTCTTAAGGACTCTTGCCTATGGTAGGGATATGTCTGACGTCATAATCTACCTGAGGAAGTGAGAGGCCGATGAAGGCCCTCATGATGATGATGATGATGAGGAAGAGGGTGATTAACTTTCTTTTTCTTTTCTATGGGTGCCTAGTTGTGGCCTGCATGTTGTTGTGAACTCTTTACGCCACTGGAACTGACCTGAAGTCAGTTCCACAACTTGCTTGCTCGGCTCAATCCTCCCTGATGACACAGATGTCCAGCTATTGGCCGACACCGGGAGGGCACGTCATCTCCATCAATCCGCCGTTTCTCTCTCTCCGAGGAATGCCCCCCCCCCCCCGTGCACGGTCGTCCAGCCGCCCGGCCATGCGTTACTGGATGCATGAGAGGCCGGGCATGAAGTGCAACCCCGTCCAATGAGTATGCAGGGGTGGGTGGGTGGGGGGGAGAGAGAGAGGTGATAATGACTTCCTATGAAGAGTTAACGGCCGAAGGGGAGAGTAGCCTTCTGTTCACGGGCTGCTGCCGAGCAAAAGAGGTCACACGCGGGGACCCGGGCTTCGGGACTCGCCCTGACCCTGCGGAGGGAGAACCGGAGGGGGAAGAAGTTGCGTCAACATTCAATCCGCTGCATCCCCACTACTTTACACTCTCCAACACTTTGACTCTGTGCACCCCTTCCTCGGACAGCCCACCTCCTCCCCCTCCTCCTCCTCTGTTTGACACTCTCGGGGGCTTCTCGACACCGGCCTGCCCCCACTCGTCCCGTGTCCCCTGGCGGTGCAGGGAGCAGGGGCAGGGCTCTCCAGGACGCGGAGACTGCGCGTCAGCAGCCGGCAGCGGGGCAGGAGGACGCACAGACTGTGGGTCACTCACGGAGCAAATTCGAATCTACTCTCACCACGACCCCGAGACTGAGGGGCGAAGTTCGGCCGGCGCGGACTGTACCGTGGCTGTTACGCATGGAAGGAGTAAAACTTTTGAGTGGATGAGAGTGAAGAGGAGTCAGCACCGGGCGGGTAAGTTTCTCTTTTTGGTCAGGGGACATTGAGCATGAAAGGGGGGGGATAAAGTAACCTTGACACTAAATGAGTTCACGCTTGATAATTTTTTTTTTTTAAAGCTTTGGATAACTTTCATTCATAGTTGGCAAAGTTTGTTCGAAGTTTTTTCTCCACCAGCTGAACAAAAAAAAAAACAGAAAAGAAAAGCTGACGTGTTCTGTGCGTCACCGTGCACATTGTGATCCGCCAACAAAAAGCTGAATTGAAAAGAACAGAAAGGCACCACTGGCTGTTTGCGCAACGCCAGATTTGAATATGCACACAAGGACTGGATCACTATTTCCTTAACGGTTCCATGTTAATGTCAAGCTGTTGTTTAGCATTTTTGCTCCACCTACTGTTACAAGCAGGAGTCAGACAGGGAGGTACAGTAAAAGGCCTGCTCAGCCTCAGTGTGTGTGTGCAACCCTGAAAATGATCAATTATTTACCCTTGCCCTTACTTACCAGTGGCTTTTGAATAATGCATCAGACCAGTGCCTGTCGAGACTCACAGGAAGTTGAGTAAAACTTACTCTTGTGAGCTGGAGTGCTCCCCGCGTATTGATTAGTTGTCTGTTGGTAATGAAAGCCCTTGCCTATTGATTTCAGTTTGCAGCACCTTTACATGTGTCCACCTTTTTAACATAATTGCTGTCACAGATCATCATTTCCCTGACTGATGAGTCCTGGGCAGAGAGCCCACTGAAGAATACATATCCCTGGCTTTAGAAAAAAAAAACACACCAATAGCCAACTAATGTGAGAAATGCCTATCAATCCTCAATTTGATCTCATATAGATCCTCTGTTTGATCAATAATGTCAGTTGACTGACTGGCCACTGTACTTGGGTTGAGTTTCATCAATTTTGCATGGAGGAAGATTTACAGCAGTGGAGGTCTGGTCTGTCTTTTCATTATGTTCTCTCCACAGAACGGTCTCAGTTCGCTGTGAGGGTGCTGCTGACCCAAATGTTCAGTGACCAAAGATGCTGGTTGATCATTATCACAGACAGTTTAAGGCCTGAGATCCTCCACGCAGGCTGCAACAGACACCAAACCGCGGCAAAATTCACATTAGTGGGGAAGATAATGTGGATTTAAACATTATTCCGGATTGTGTTGCGTTGTGTAGTGCACAAAAAGTCACAACAACACTTTTAATTGTGATACAACAAGCACAAAACTATTTGATTATCCACTTGCTTGATGCAGTTTATACCATTTGCATGCTCAAAATTCAGATTAGTGGGGAAGGCTGTATGGATTATACACATTCTAATGATGTTGTATTGAATAGTGCACCAGAGGTCACATCAGCACCAGGCTGCAGGGGGTTGTGTAATGTGCAACAAACACAAAACTACAGTTTACACCATGTACATGCTCAAATTTCAGAATAAGGTAATATAGACTTAGCACATTATCTTTAAGGATTTTGCATTGAATAGTGCACAAAAGGTCACATCAGCACCAGGCTGCAGAATTGTGTGTCATGCAACCAAAACAAAACTACAATTTATAAGATTTACATGCTCAAACTTCAGATTAGTAGGGAAGATAATATGGATTTAACACAGTAGGTCACTTCTGATTGTGTTGCATTGAGTAGAGCACAAAAGGTCACCTCAGCACCTTTAATTTGCAGTGTTGTGTTTGATGCAACAAACACAGTTTATACTGTTTGCATGCTCAGACTTCAGATTAGCGGGGAAGAAACTATAGGCGCAACACATTATTTCTAATGGTGTTGCATTGAGTGGTGCACAAAAGGTCACATCAACACCAGGCTGCAGAGTAGTGTGTCCCCCCACAAACACAAAACTACAGTTTATACCGTTAGCATGCTCAAAATCCAGATTACTAAAGATATTTAACAGAATACTTCTGATTGTGTTGCACTGAGTAGTGCACAAAAGCTAACATTATCACCTGTCATTTGAAAGCAGTGTTGTGTGTGATGCTACAAACACACAACTACACTTTATACCATTTCCATTCTCACAATTCAGATAGGCCTACATAGGATATAAAATGGATTCAACACAGTATTTCTGATTGTGTTGCGTGTAGCAGCTCACAAAAACTCACATCAGCACCCGACTGCAGGGTTGTGTGGGAAACAGAAACCATTTAATAGAGTATTTCTGATGATGTTGCACAAGTAGCACGAGGTCAAATGAACAGCTTTAATTTGAAAACCATGTTGCGTGTGTGTGTGATGCAACAAACACAAAACTACTTGATGATCTGCTTCCACGCTCTGGACAGACAGAAAAACACAAAAAACAAAAAGCCTTGAAGATTCAGAAAAGTGGTGTAGTGATAATGTGAGTTCACAAACCTGGGTGAACATTTTCCTGATGATGCCACTGTGAGAAAAGCAAGAAGAGACATCAGAGCCTTGGATTTTCTCATAAATATTTCAATTTTATAAGATACAAGAAAAGAAAGCAGCCATTTGCAGCTTTTGATCACTAGATTAGTTCGTGTTTCTCTGATGATGCCCCTGTGAGGGAGGTGAAAGGTCACAACAACAACAACAACAACAGCAGCAACAGCAACAGCTACCTTTGACTGGTTCCGGAGTCGTTTTATTCATAAAACACATTATGGCCACTCATCTGATCCACTCCTATGCACTTGAGAAAGCCATTTGCTCACTCACTCCCACGCACGCAGAGACCTCTCCTCGCAGTCTCTGTGTAACCTCTCCCTGTATCTCTCTGAAGGGGATCATCTGTAGGAGTAACTCATTAGCACCGCAGTGTAACTTGGAAAAGAGTCATTAGCGAAAGTATATACGCTCTCCTCTGGAGGGTGTATCGGTTCTGGCACAAAGCAAAAAGTCTCGCGTATTCTTTCCGGCGTTGAACGGCCTCCACAGACCTGCTGTAACCTGATCTCCAGGCTCGCTGTGTATATTCCCAGTGCGTCATTCTTCAATTATGCTTTGACAGCACCTGAATTACTGTGGGCTGGATGCCCAGATGACTGAGGCAATGTGTATCGATCCATCCCTTTTCTTCTTCCCTCTCCTTGGCTTGGAAGGCCCCTCTGTTCCCTTTGCTGGCCGGCTATTTTTAAACGTGCAAGTCATTCCTCAAATATTTAGTTTGATTCTTTAATGCCTTCTGGCTGGCATCAATTCTATTATCTTTGGAGCCATTAATCAGAATGTGCATGTGATTTGCACTCCTGAAAGCTCAAGTTCTTAATTACGCACAATTCCTCTATTGGTTCTTCATTCTCTCTGCCCTCTAATTCTCAGCCTCGGTTACCTTGACATTCATTTTCTTAAAACACAGATGTCGACATTTATCCTATAACTGACCTTTCCATCTGCTGTGCTTTTCCAAGTGGCTAGAGGCCCGTTAACCTTCCTCTCTATGAGTTGTGGTGGGACACGTTGGACTACACCTGGCGCACCGACTCCATTATGCAGCCGCGGCAGCACATTTTCTCAGAGGCAAAGACACACTGGCGACTACTCACAGCGTCAGCCATGAAAAATCAAGATATAGCTGCGGCTCCTGTCATTCATTGCACATAAGTAGCACAGATGATACTTTAATGTGTAACCCAGGAACCTCAGAGGAGGAGAAGGCAGGCGTTTGTCATTAATACAGTGTTTGAACGGATTTGCAAACTGTTAAACTGTCATTGGCACAGAAAGGCCTTAAGACAAATTATTAATGATTCTGATGAATGCAGTTAATGGAGTGTGAATGCAACAAAGTTGTTTTGAATCGCTAGAATATTTCTCTCACACATATCTGCAGTGTTCAGCTGCATCCCTTTTTTTTTTTCTTCCCTGCATGATTTGGTGAACTCGTCCAAACCTTCACAGAAAACGTGCAATCGAGTGCAACGTTGAAATGTCTCCAAGTTTGAGGCGATGACTCAAAGCTGTTCATTTTTCATTTGCTGTGGTTTTATGATGTTGTTGCATGATGTCGCACAGGTGTCTCTGATCTTGTGTCCAACGCCTTGAGTCATTTCCCATCCACCTGTTTTACAGCATGCACCCGAAGAATTTGCACTGTGCCTATAGGCTATTGCTAAAGCTGATTCTTCGGTGAAGTACATCTTTGTTACAGAGACAGAAAAATGGCTGCAGGGTAGAAGAGTCTAAATCAAACGACTGGCTCGGGGCCAATTCCTACAAATGTTTTTTTTTATTTTTAAGTTTCCAAAAAATAATTACAGCTATTTTGAATACTTGAGTATTTGTTTGAGTCATTTCCCCGTTGTACAAAATAAAGCTGTCTTTTTTAATTAAATATATATTTCTGATACTGATGGATGTATTATAGGCTGATAAATATATCTATTTAATTGCAGGTGATTTAGCCAGTACACCAAAATCAAAACTATATATAAATGAAAATGAGAAAAAGAGTTTACTGTAGGGCTATAATAGTTTTTTTTGTTCTGTTTTAACTCTCATTTTTCATCTTATTTCCTCCATATGAGCGTGGATAATTTTATTCAGAAGGCCTTTATGTGCTTCTTTTGTGATTAACCTCATTGATCTTTGCTGACGACTGATCTCATGTCCTCTGCTCTCAGCCGGGACGCACTCGACCTGTGGGTTCAGTGTCGGTGGCTCGGGACTCGGTGCTGTGGAGGCTGGAAGCAGCAGCAGCAGCAGCAGCAGCAGCAGGATCTGCGCGGATGTCCATCCCACGGTGCCCGGGGCCCCGAGGACCTGCTTCAGCACCAGGCAGCTGACCGAGCTGGAGAAGGAGTTCCACTTCAACAAGTACCTGACGCGGGCCAGGAGGGTGGAGGTCGCCGGCGCCCTGCAGCTCAGCGAGACGCAGGTGAAAGTTTGGTTTCAGAACAGACGCATGAAGCAGAAGAAATTACAGAGAGGCGTCGGGCTGCTCTGCGACCCGGGCCCCGCGGCCCTGCTCTCACACGCCGGCTCTTTGGACACCTGCCCCGCTCCGGAGCCGCGCACGACCTCGCCACAGCACCTGCCCCTGATGCCCTGAGCCTGCAGATGTTTTGATTTGGCGTTTTGCATCGGTTTCACTCAGGCTTCACCTTTATTTGCTTACACCCCGATGGATGCTCGCTGCAAAGAAGCAAGTTTCTTCATGCAAGAACGGGTCAAAACAATCAGTCACCCTCCCCGGCTTCAGACTGGCGCTCTGATTTGAATATTAAAATTCAAGTCTCCATCTACACGATGTAAACGAAGATACGAACTTATATTGATTGTGCAAAGAGACGCGGGCACAGGGTTTATTTATTTTGTACAATTTATACATGAATACATTTATTCAACAGGACACGTGTTTCCTTGTTTTCTTTAAAATAACACACATTGCATTTTTTTGAATTTAGGCTATTTGTGATAGGTTATACAATTGATAATATGTATTTTATCGACGCAGAAAGAGAATACATTTGAGCAGCTTTTATAAATTATTCCACCAAACAAAACTGCTCTGTTTTCACCCAGTTTCACTACAACATTAAGCAGATTTTTTTAAGTTGTTTAAGAAAAACTCACATGCACCTAGACAAAGATGATCAGGCCACTTTGACTTGAATGCTGCTTTAACTTATTTAAAATTCAGGTTTTCATGATCCTAAGCACTAAGATTAAAAATACCATAATTGGCTGATGGATTTATTGACCGCTCGAATTAAGACTATTGATCCGCAGTGATCCATCTATTCCAGACGCAAATCTGGGAGCATTTGCAGCGCATCTGTAATTGCATGTTAATGGAATGTAAGGAATATCACGGCCGGGAATTGTTGCTTCTTTTTTGTGTTTTTTATTACTATTATTATTACCCCCACACTCGCATCAGAAAATGATAATTTAGCCTGAACACTCACGCGGGAGCGCACACAATAACGCGCTGCCTGTGCCACGCTTTGAGCATCAGCCAATCAAGTGCGTGGCCCCTGCAGTTGAGAGCAGCTAAATATTCCTTCCAGATTCACACCTCATCTCATAGAAAGTATAAAGGGTTATAAAGTCGGCCCTTAAACACTGTTATGTTCCCGGCAGCACCAGGCGTGTTCTATCATGTTAATGTCTATTTTAATATCGAGACATGCTCCATCAGCCGCGTTAATTTTATGTTGGGGACTGTTTTTATTTAGCTTTCAATTAGTGGCGTTTGCACTGGATATGAAGGCAACCGGAGGTAAAACGGATATTAACGAGAGCCACTTCAATCGGCTGGGTTGTTAAAGCTTAGAATTAAAAAACAGAATGAAAAAAAAAACTACCGATTATAGCATTTAACAGGCGTCTTAATTTGAAGTCTGACGCGTTTGAACAGATAAAAATAATAATAAGGATGATTATGAGAGAGTCGCAGCTCTGCAGGAGTTGGACGTGGAGGCTGCAAGGCCAAGCTAATATATGCGCTCGCACCAGAGTTCACCTCTCACCTCTTGACCCCCCTCTTGCCTCGGGACACCGATGACCCGGTCAGCGGCTCCCACAGAAAAAGACCGACCATTAATTTGGGTGACCTCGGAGTCTGCAGCTTTTTCTCTTTTCTTTCTTTCTCTCGCTTTTTTTTTTTTTTTTGGATTCCAACAAGCAACTCTTTTGTTCTGGTGGTGGGTCTCTGCGTCCTCACAATAATAAGTCATGGTGCTGAATGGAAGGGCGACCGGGCCATATGATAATTGTTCATAATATAATTCCACGTACCAGGGCCAGATAATAATGCATTTTTTTTCCTACACCTAGAGCTAACCCATTTTCTCTGTCCTATCTCGTATTTTAATAAGCCAAAAATGATGCTCCTGGTTCACTTTATAAACTGGATGAAAGAGTCTTTTCACCAAATAGCTTTTTGGATATAAACTACGGACCTATTTTTAATAACAAAGTTGAGAAATTAAAGTTACTTGAGCATACTTAACACCTAATATGATCTCGCACCAGAGTTGGTATAAACAAAATTTAGAACAACTATTAATTGCACGTCCCATGCTTATTATATATTTCATGCATCTGCTTGAATATATATATATATATATATTAAATTCAGAGATTAATTCCTCCACGACCACATCCCTCACAAATTTCACCCCATCAATATAAACTGAAAGACATAAAGAAGGATAAGAGTTCAGACTTCTGACAGCACAAACATTTAAAGGTTTTATTTGTAATAGATAAGAAGGATTTCACAGGCAAGCTCGGCTGGAAATGTGTTGGACCCCAATTCTTTTAAAATTTGCATTTAAACAAAACACATTCCATTAAGGCCGTGTTTGTCTAAGCAAAGTAGCACAAAGTGGAATGTTTAACAAAACCATCAAATGTGACCATGTCTTTAAATGCAAATGCTGGTGGAGTTTACGAGGATGATGATCATGTCGAAACTGTGAAAACAAACAATGCAATAAACAAACAATGTGGAACATGTGAACGCAGAGAAGCTCCCTCGTGTCCAGAGTTCCTGCTGAGAAGTGTGTTGGGTTGACCTTGTTAGAAACTCTTTTATCATCTCGTGCAAATGTGCTCCCTTTGCCACAGGGCTTCGAGTTACAGGTTGTAGAGGAAGCTTGCAGCAGGTGTGCACTCTTCTTTTTTTCTCTCTCCACAATCCAAAAATCAGAGCTTCCACTGAATAATAGATTCACTAATAAACACACAACAATTTAGAAATAACAAAACGTGTGGGTAGAAAATCTGAATGTGAGTTATAAGGATGAGGTGAAGGTGAAAAGAAGTAGTTGATTCTTTCTTTTCTTTTTTTTTTGGGGGGGTGAACTATCGCTTTAATTTCATTCTGTGGCAGCCTCTGCATCTGCCTCTCAATTGATGGAAGGCGAACCACATTGTTTGTTCAGACCTGACATTTAGTGCGTAAGCGTTTGAGTGTGACTGGGCTCTGATGAATTTTGTGCTCTTCTGTAATTCCTTTCCTGAAGATGTACGGCTGGCTCACGAGACTGACAGCTGTGCAGCGCTTGCACGCCATCAAAGCACACAGGACGGATGTGGGGAAAAACAAAATCAAAGTATAACTCAGCTCTAAATGTACTCGGCTGCCACAGGTAGCAGCGGTGTTGACATTGAACAAGTTGGAATGTTCCTCACCTTTATTTTTTCTCCTTTAAAGCAATACGTTCTTGTGGGGAAATTGATTCCAGCTCTAGTTTATTTAACTCAATTCCTTTCAATCAATAGAAACAGGTTTATAATATATAACATTCTTTGTAAAAATAAAGTTATTTGCTATATATTTGTTGGTCTTTATTGAGATATTGAAGTGAAACCAGTGATGTATTAGTTTATAAAGCACAGTCTCTATTTCATATTGTCTTTTATAACAAGTTATCTGATGCAGATGTGAGCAGCTGTAACCCTCCTACTGAGCGCCGTGCGATGAGATAACACATGCAGCCTACACAAAACCTCACTTTACATTTTAAATTAACAGATGTAAGTGGGTTCCTTCTGCGCTCGTTGTAATTAATGCTAAGTTGACCTAAAATTAACTGAATGCATAATACGCATGTAACATCCTCACTGGTGCTCCGGGGAATGGAATCAATTGATCAGGCTGATGTGCAGCACTTACACATAACTCAGTTGTTGTTGTAATTACTGATCATTTGAATTTTCTCCTCCCTTTGTAGTTTTTCTGCTCCTCTGATTTTACTGTTTTGCTTTATTTGCAAACACTTTCATGCGCTATTAGTGTTTGCTCTCGTTCACATATTTGACTACCAAACTGATTTGCAAGTTGAAATGAAGTCAAGAAAGTTGAAATGAAGTGCACCTGTTTGAATGTGAGCGAGTGTGTGTGTGTGTGTGTGTGTGTGTGTGTGTATGTATATGTGCATGAGTATGTGTGTGTACGTGTGTGTATGTGTGTGTGTGTGGATGTGTGTGTGTGTGTGGACGCCCTCTGTACGATTACACAAATATGTGTTTTGTTTCCTATGTGCCATTAATAAAGCACTCAGAAAGATACAAAGCACCTATTTGAATAATTGTTCACTCATGTGCTCACAACACTAAACATACACACACATACACACAGGCGCGCACACACACACACACACACACACACACACACACACACACACACACACACACACACACACACACACACACACACACACACACACACACACAGATCCATACATAACACATTCT
Organism: Hippoglossus hippoglossus; assembly: GCF_009819705.1. Taxonomy (NCBI): domain Eukaryota; kingdom Metazoa; phylum Chordata; class Actinopteri; order Pleuronectiformes; family Pleuronectidae; genus Hippoglossus; species Hippoglossus hippoglossus. Next base: position 16,011,665 of record NC_047157.1, read on the forward strand.
GACAGAGCTACACTGAGCAACATGCACACCAATCCAGTCCTTGCCTTCCCTCTCCATGCTCCACTCCAGGGAGCAGATGTTTGGGGACAGCTTACAGCCTCAGCGAATTTGTGTGTACAAAGCAAACAGCAGCACTCAGCACTTCTGGCTGCAAAGGGAAATTTGCTCTTGAAAGGGGGAGGGGGGAGCGGAGGCCTTGCATTTAGTCAATGCAAGGTATCATGAGGATGGGGAGGAGAAGGGGACGAGTGAGAGAAGGGGTGCACGCAGAGGTGAAACTGTATCAAGGTTGCGAGTCTTGTTGCATATAGGAAAATCCTACTATTTCCTGAGACATCTGGTGCAGTGGGTCGGAGCGGCGCGCGAGACCGCCTCACGTGCACACATCACCCCGTGGCACCGTGCACCAACCAGCACCCCCAGCCCCTATCTGCTTGTCTCTGACCTCTCCGGTGCAGCTCTGTCTACTCACTAGTTTGGATTGCCCTTTCAAAAGTTGCAGACAAGCACAAAGTGAAGGGAAACGAGGGGAAACAATGCAATGAGCCTTCAGAGGATTTGCTGATACTGCATGTGAGACGGCAGCTATAACCTAGGACCAGCTATGCTAATGATGTCATCGATATCATTTACTGATTTAATGATGCTGGTCCTGTGGAGGTATGCTGCCAGTGCTCTCTGCAGTTTATGACCCAAAGAAAAAATTTAAATATGACTAAAAAATAATAAGCAATGGAAATATGTTGTTGTAGCAGACAAGACCTATCCTGAAATTTATATTAGATAATATAAATATATTAATTATGATCAAAGGGCATAAATAAAAACGTGTTTTTAGTCCCTCTTCCCTTCCACAGTGTTTACGGTCCAGCTTCACCACATATGGTCGACAAGATGCTGCACACACTCTTATGTAAATAGAAACATACACTCCTCTGTCCAAACACGTGTGCGAGAACACACATTTTGACCTCTCATCAGTGTATTATGATCCCTAAACAAACCATCATAAATGAGCCCTCTGATGCTTATTTGTCTGAACGCAGGCAGCCCCCTCCTCCTCAGCCCCTGGGGCGAGGTTGCCATAGCGACAGATTCACAGACATATGGAGGGAGAGGAGACGGGGAGCTGGGTTGAAAGGGCGGGGCTGCAGGGGTGAGGTGGAGGGTGGTGGTGTGGGGGTGGTTGGGGCAGGGGGAGCAGAGGAGAAGGGGATGGGTATCGGTTCTGGGACGATGGCGCTCTGTCTTTCAGACTCGTCTTCGTGTTTCATCTGTCAGTCGGCCAGTCGTGTCAGCCTTCACTCAGCGAGGGAACAGTTCATGAACTTTTCTCAATCAAGTCTCTGTCAGGCGCCATCTTGGTTGTATTTCATGAAGGAAAGGATTGATTCTCGTGCTGCTCTCACGGCCTCCTAAAAGCACGGCATGTGCAGAAGCTGCCCCTGGCGAATAACTCATGGGAAAATGTGGAATGTGGAATTTATTTTGAAGGCCGTGTTCACATTTTGCAATCCATACAAAAACAATGACTAATCAACATGGGAAAAACAAGCGTACAGATGTTTTTGCTAATTAGATTCATGTGATGTAAGCAGCGTTTCAGCCAACCTGAGAACAGCTCGACAATGGACAGGGAAAGAGAAAGGGAAGAAAAGGGTGAGGGAGTGAGAGACAGAAGGGGGGGGGGGGGGTGAGGGTAGGCATGAGTGGCCATCAGGACTGGCCTTGCTGCTATAAAAACACCTTATTTCTATTAGCCATTTTATGCAAAAGGGGGCGACCAGGTGCTCAATCAAACCTCACTCGTACTGTTTTATTTTCATCTTCACCCCTCCCGGTGCTTTCAAACCTTCTGCGTGCCTCCCCTCTACCCTCGCGCCATTCTTCTCCTCCTCCTCTCCCTCTCTCAATGTCATTCGTCTTCCCCGCTGCCTCCCCACTGCCTGCTCTCCAACTGATATGAGAGAGTGACCCGTTGGGCCCGCAGGGGTCAAGTGATACAAGGTCATTGGCAGGTCATCGCTGCTCACTGGCTGACCTCTAAAAGGACTTCTGGAAGGAGCCAATCAGGTCTTGCGTCTTCCCTCCCTAAGGCGGACCCCCCCCCCCCCCCCCCCCCCCCCCCCCCCCTCCCCAGCTCATCAGCAGCCTGTGTCACATGACCAGGGTGAAGCGTCAGAGGGAGGATGATTAATGATGCTTTTAGTACCTGTTTAGAATGAAGCTGTCCACACTGCACTGTAATTACCCACTCCCAGGCGGCAGCTGCCCAACATAATTGCTTTTTGTTTGTTGACCTGGTTTATTGAGGAGAACGATGGCTTTGGCAGGGTAAGATGGTGCTGTACAGTACACAGAGGTGAGGACGTATGTACGTTTAAAATGTGGGGGTGACGCTTTGGGTTTGAAATCAACGCAATCTTCAAAAGGATCTGTGAGAAGACGTGTGTCCTAGCAGATAGAAGTGACAGGAAAGGTTCCTCAGATTAAATAGTGCGTGTCCACATGCTGAAACAAACTGACAGCAAATATGTAGCTGTGGTATGTAGCCACACAGTGTCAGTCGGGAAACATTAAGACGTATAACCCCCCCCACCACACACACACACACACACAAACACATATAAGGTCAGCGAAAGCCACAGACCTCTTAAAGTTAGTACATGCCACTGACATATAGTCCAAGTATTTAACTGCACAGTTAAGGAGGGCTCTGCTCTGTCATGGATAATTTATGGCAACATCTCCACAGCCACATGTGCTGTGTTGCTCTGAAAAATTCAAAACTAAGTTCACAGGGTCACTGTAGGAAATCCCCCCCCCCCCCACCCTCCCTCTTCTTCTTTGGCTACACGCCTGAGGCAAATATGAACATTTCAGTACCTGCAGCGCTGTGCCACGAGGACAGTGACAATGAAACCCAGATAAACAGCCCCTCGTTTGACCTATGGAGAGCATAAATTTACCACCCATAAATCCTTGAGTGTTTCAGCTCCGTTTGGCGCATTTGCCGTGTGCCTCTCTACCCAGACAGAGAGAGGCAAGTGTCGGGTATCAGTGCTACTGTATGAGCAGCTTTCATCCTGCTCCTGGTTCTCACATAACTCAGTCCTGCAGCCTTTATCACCGGCTCATAAATAACTAGGCTATCGCCTGATAATGTCCGCTTAATGCTTAGTCAATAAAGCCCACAGTAAGAGGGGCCTTTTTTAGCCTCTCTCCTGTACATAAATATAAACAGTGTGGTAGATTGATGTGATGGGCAGGCTCTCTCCACACTGGGACAAAAAAGAGGCAGCGTGTGGGCCCAGAAGCTGAAGGTGGGCTGTGGGGCTGCAGGTGTTTAGAGGAGATAGTGGGCTGTAATGAGGGGGCTGCAAGAGAAGGGCTGAGCGGATAGCCTTGACTGATCACCTGTGAAAGGCACATACACACATTTACACACAAATGATAGCACACAGACTGTAGCGCACAAAGGTATATATGCACGTACACACTCATTCACACACACACACACACACACACTAATGCCATCATTAGTTAACCCATTGGTGCTGATGCCTGGTGAACAAAAGCTCATCCTCTCTATCTGAAGGGCATTAGAGCATTATGATAAAGAGACTCCCCAATGAACGGCTTCTACATCTTGTTCTTGTTAAGCATCTTTTCTTAATCTATTGACACATTTGCAACAACGGCCATACGCTGCTCCCACAGAATGATATCCCGGGATGTGTGTTTCATTGTTTTGTGCACATTGCAGGGACAGTTATCGACCATTGGCACTAGTCATCAGACCATCCAATTCCAGCGCGGCGCCAGGGGCAGCTGTAGTCAGTGTGATGGCTGGAATGGGATCAGACTGAGCCCCGGGGAGACAGAGGAGACTGACAGGGATGTTGCCGGGCTGAACGAGGGGGCTGATTGTGATCCATGAGTCAGACGGTGCAGCAGCACCTGGGCTTGGAGCAGCAGCTGGGAGAGATGGGCAGGGTGTCACTGAGTGGGTTCGAAATGAGAGGGATGATCCAATCAGCTCTTATTGACATACTTGGTGGGGTGCAGTCGGTGGTTTGGTTGTTATATGATCGTTTACTCTGCACACACGTTTTGTCAGACTAGGCTTATCCCCAAGATTAGGTAATTCACCAAAGAGAGAAGAAAACCCTGCTAATTCATTAGTTTGTTTGTTCTCAGATTGTGTAATCCACTGGTTTGACAGAACTGTTTTGGGATCAACAGGGGAACATTTTTCCTCTTTGACTTAAGCTTTCATTATCACTATATAACAATCACTTTATCGTGGCTAAGTTTGCCTAAACCACATTGACTGATGATCGCTCAGCTACGACCCTGAAGAACTCGAGAAGATGAAATGCAAGGAATGTGTCTTTAAACCTTCACTCTTCAACCACTTTAACATTTGTTGTGTGTTTCCTTACTCTTGCTCAGGGTTAGGGGCAGAGGATGTCCCACCTTGTGAAGCCCCGTGAGACCAATTGTGATTTGTGAATATATGGGCTGTACCAATAAAAATCAATTGATTGATATTTGATATGCAACAAAAAATAAAAATGTTCTCAAGAAGTGTCAGACGATCATTCTTCATGCAAAGATTTGACAGATGATGCAGATCAAAATGCGGTTTACACATACAAATAGTGGGACCATGTAGATCCATTCACCAAAGAATATATAAACTCTGTAAATGTTTCTCACAAGAACCAAATGAAAATATATCAACTTGCATATTTTATTTTACTAATTAACATAAGCTTGAATCCTCTGGCTATAATATCTCTTTAATTTATCAAAAAACTCTCTTTAATAATCAAATCAAACAACAAAGCCAAACAACAAGTACGTGTCACACTCTAGGAATCACTATCCAGGAGAAAATAATGAGTTCATAATTTATGCATAACATGTACGGCCATGTAATGCAGATTAATGACTGACCAACCAACCTTAAAGTTGCAGGAAGAGCTGTTTGCTAACAACAGAGATGCTAGTTGCTTTTAGCATATTGCTTTTAATATGCTCGAGAGTTAGCAGCGGTGCAACAGCTATTTTTCAACAGAATGCAAAGAGATGGGCTTGTTACAGATGAGTTTGTCTGACTCTGGGTAAGTAATACAATAAACTTATTCTATAAAAAGGTTGGCTGTACTTACTCGCATTACACCCGGCTTGTTTACAAAAGCATCACTGTCATCTGCTGCTCATACTGGACTCCATTTATCAATATTTGCCTCGGTGCAAAACACTAAATGTGTTTGTGCAGTGTTGTGCAAGACTGCTTAAGTCTCTTGTTATTTGTGGACTCTACAATTTGTGCAGCGTCTTGTTAAATTGAAGTTGTGATTTGAGTGATTGAGCGAGTGGTGATTTCATTTCGATCTCCCCAAGGACACGTTTGGACACATGCACTCTGAGAGCCACAGAAAAACCTTTCAAGTGCTCGAAGCTAGAAAACACACATTCATAATATCTATGTATACTCATATTTTTGCCTCAAATCTAAAACTGTGGGTTTAAATGATTGGGTTTATAAAACACTGCAGAGTGAGCAGCCATTTAATGACCTGCGCTCCCTGCATTTACAATCACCTCACAACCTCAGGCCACAGACTTCATGCCTGGCAGGTGCTGCACCAACAGGGGCGGTGGATCCGAGGGTGATGAGGGGGCAGGGGCCAGATTTAGGAGGAAGGTGAGCGAGGGGGTTCCCACAAACAAGCAGAGGCCCGTGCTCCGAACACTGCGGCAAATGAATCTCCCAGGGTAATGGAGACAGAACTATTGCAAAATTAGGAGAGACATTAACTGGGGTATCAATAAATAAACCTCTAATTAGGAAAAAAGAAGCGGAGCAGAGCTGGGGCAGCAGCACAGGGGGAGAATATCAATGGCACGCTCACATCTGTATGCAGGCACAGCTCTCTGGTGAGGGGGCTGGGCCTCACTGGGGCTTCACCAATGGCATCGGCTCACCCATCCATTCCCAACCTGCCCCGTTGGAGAGCGTGCCCATTCTTTGACTGTGCAACCCAGCAAAGCCCCCTCCTCCATCCCTGCCTCCAAGTGTAACCCCCAGTTTCTCCACCTCCACGCCTCTTCTCTTTCTCTTTCTCTTTCTCTTCTCTTCTCTTCTCTTCTCTTCTCTTCTCTCAAAACCAGCTTATCTGCACAGTGCCCTGAGTGTGCCGCTGTGCTCTGTGACTTCACCATGATTGATTGTGGTGTGGGTCCTCCACTCCCTCGGCGAGAGAGAAAATGGAGGAGGGAAAACAGGAGAGAGGGGAATGGGCAAAGCAGAGAAGCCAAGAGAGAGAGAGAGAGAGAGAGAGAGAGAGAGAGAGAGAGCCTATGATGGGGAAAATGAAATAGAGGGAGTAATTGTGTCTGTATACACACGTGCATGTGTCTCCATCTGTTGGTATGCATACAACAGAGTACGCTCATGTTGGTAAGAATGATAAACTAGAGTGAGTGCATGCTGTGAGTCTGCATGCAGGTATGTATCCAGTTCTAATGTGTCAGGATTAGCTGGACATGTGGCCAGCAGGTGGATGTGGAGGTGCAACCTAGGTGCTGGTGGAGGCTGAGGATGGAGGGGTGCACGGCGCTGACCGCTCCCTGTCTCTCCCCCTCTGTTCCCTGGAGGGTAATAAAGACTGATGACACTGATGCTGTGCCATCCGGCTCCACAGTCTCCACTGCACAACCATTTGCGCCATCATTTATCCCGCTCCCCCCCTCCCCGCTCTAATTCTGCTTTAATAACCGCCAGCTCCATTCATCAGTGTATTGACGGGCATGACAGGCGGTGCGGCACACACTAACTCCCTGCCCTTTACTCGCTCACAGCTGGGGTCAGCGCGAGGTCACGCAGTCAATAATCACAACACACCTCACTGTCACCTTGGAGCGACTGCATGTCCTGCATATCTATCCTCACGCTCGCACCAAACTCCTCGGTGACTTCGCTGCTCGGGAAGGAAGCGTCGATGTTGCTCCTCCGGTGATCCCAATATGTGAATGTGGACTCAGAGGACTCTGGTCCATTAAAGCGAGTTGGATTATTCCAGTTCTGCAATGTCAAAAAAAAGACCACACGAAACCCCAGTGTATTCATTCTCTCAACTCAATAACGGCAAGTCTGGCATCATATTTACACTTTGCTCTCGCCGCTTGTGTGTTGAAGGAGAAAGCATTGAGGTAGGGGGGGCTACAGTTTACAATTTGTTACAGGTGCAGCCTCTCCCTCACTATCCTTGGGCACTCACCTCTTCATATGCAAAACATGTCCTGCTGTCCTCTGACTCCGGCACAGTTTGCTGCCGTGACACGTTTTTTCTTCATTTCAGCTTGACAGTGACATTTATGTTCATTTGCTCTGTGCAATTGAGAGGCATCTGGAGAGGCTGTTTCCCCCTTTTTTCCTACTCCCTCACCTCTTTCTTTTTTCTCTCTCTCTCTCTCCTGACAAAAATATTAATGCAGATTTGCATGCCACACTGAGTAAGCCCTTGATGAACAGTTGGATTTTGGGGAGCACACAGAGGAAAAAACACCTCTGCAATTATACATGGCAGGAAGACTGAGGAGTGAAACGGGAGTCCAGTGTTTTTAGATAGATGAGAGCTTGCGTGGTCCCCAGGACAAAACCAAGCTCGGTGACACTGGGAACCGGCACCGGCCCATGAATCTTGCGATGCTGCTGAGTGTAGTATTGCTGGGAGTTGTGGTCGCTGTGGGGAACTGAACATGCTGCACACTGTGCTGGGCCGAGTGGCACCCACCCTTCCACCACGGTCACATGATTTATCCCCTCTGGTACAATCTACAGTCCCTTTCCTGACCCCTCCTGCTCCCAAGTACAGACACGCAAACACACAGAGGCACGAACGAGAGGCCACACACATGTTAAACATGAAAAAGAAATGACTTTAAGCATTTCATATTACTTGTAAAATACACGCTTTACCTTCAAATGTGTACACACACTCCCCCCACCCCCATATCAGCCTTGTGTCACCTATCCTGGCCACGCAGCAGCAGCAGCCAGGGGTGCGGGTGCTGAGGGCTCTAATCCGTGGTGCAGGTCCCAACGGCAAGGATCATTGAGCTAATTAATAACATGGCACAGAGAGGGATGGCAGTCATTAAGGAGCCACGGCTGTGTGTGCGGAGATGCTGTGGGCTTCTGCATGGGTGTTTGCATTATGTGTGTGTGTGTGTGTGTGTGTGTGTGTGTGTGTGTGTGTGTGTGTGTGTGTGTGTGTGTGTGTGTGTGTGTGTGGAGGGGGCACTGCAGACACAAGGACTCACTCTGCCATGCAACCCTTTGATTCATAATTCACGGAGGCCACGCGAACATGAGAGCACACCCATTATACAGCCAGGCCCACATGCATATATGCAAACACACACATACGGCGAATGAATACGCATGACACACATATGTAGATTTCACGTGATTTACCGCATGTGACACTTTAAAGTACCCTCGGCTGAAATTATTTAAGGGTCAGCCCGAGTGCAGCTTAGGTATCGGTGAAGACAACTCTGTGTGTTACTCCAGTTAGATCGCGCTGTAACTCAGACCCAAGCAGAGCAGCACAGTGCTCCATGGGGCTCTGTATAAAACACTCTACTGCACCAGCAGAGCCCATCATTTCTAGTCTGCAACCATATGTTAGGAGGTGCCGTATACATCGCCAATATTTACTATAGGCTAGGGGACCAGAAGGCTAAGAGCACTTAGTTGTGTGAGGCAACCCAATAGCTCAGCCTGGGCTAATGAAAGGAAACAACAGGAGCAATTAGCAGTGTAAACAAACAGCTCGCGGAGGCCCCAGTCTCCAGCCTCCCCCCTGACAGCAAAGGGACTGGCAGCCTGGAGTAGGAGGTAATTGGGGGAGCTAGGAGCCGAGACAAAATCAATGGCAACGCATGCACAGACACAGCACGATTACTCACCACCCTGCATTGCCGCCCCCGGGACTCAAACGCGACAAAGGTGTAGTAGCAGGTTTGACCCTGCCGCGCTAACTCTCACCTCAGGAAATGCTGCTTGACTGTACCTTAGTGGCACTCAAGTGTGGGCACACTCACACGGCAAGGAAACATTCGTTTTAGCGCATGTACAGAAAGACTGACTCACATACACAAGCACGGAAACTGACAGCTGACACCACACAGTGTACAGCATCGCACTTTGACCACTGGCTACGCAGGGGCCTAACGACCTTCCTCTCAGCCTAATTGATCTCATCGTGGTACCATTTATGTGTCTGCCCCTACACTAATGTCTCCTGCTCACTCACTCATTGGGAAGCATCAGCGTCTACAGTGCGACCATGTGGCTGCAGCCTGCAGACAGCCCGCGGAAGCTACGGCCATGTACGTCTCCTCCTTCTCCCTGAGTGGAGCCGCGGGGCAGAGGGGCATCACTAATGCAGGAGGCTGGCGAGGACTTCCACTCTGCAGGGCACATTCTGCTGCAGGCATGGGGCTTCTGCTGTCTGAGTGCTGGCCAAGACAATAATCACCAAGAGAGACTTTCCTGCAGAGTTTTACAAAAGTCTCCCCCTTCATCCATTATGGGATGCTTTTTCAGGCCCAGGTTTTGTCTGAATCGTGGCTTGTTGGCTCATGTCTCGGGCAGCGAGATGATTTAATAAGTAGCAAGAACACAGCAGTGATAGATGAGTTCAGATCCTTTACATAATGTTTGTACAACATACCCACACAAATATACAAATATCTTTGATAGAAGTAAATATCCTTCACTTAAAACTCCACAAGTGAATGGGTCAAGTGCTACATGTCAATTCATTTATTTATTGACTCCTCTTTCATGATGGATGGACAAGCAATAGACGTTGTAGCTTAAGGGCAATCTAATATAAAGGGAGATATAATATCAATAGTTTTATTTTGGAGATTATTCTATCATATAATGTCTATATATTTAACAAGATTATCATTTTTTTTCATGCAAAGTCTAAATTATCAATGTCACAAGTGAGCTCACCTGTCAAATAACTGTAGTGCAATACAATATTAAGAATCAAGTACAATTATAATCTAAATGGTAAAAATTGAGTAGATTTCAGTTGACAATTGATAATTACTTCAAGCAAAAATACAAGGGCATTTTCTTTTTCTCTGTGGAGCATTTGCATCTTTTATCTGGTTAATAATCCAGTAATTGAAAATTAAATGTCTTTGTGTTTTGGGCTGCCATTTATAATGTGCTAGTTTAAAAAACCCTTTTCCAATGTTTTATAGACCAAATCATTATTTGCTAAACTAAAAGAAAGAGATGAAGAAGAAGAAAGAGAGGAAAGAATGTGCTGACTTAAGAAGGGTCACATTTCTAGTCTCATTATACCTCTAATGTCAGCGATAATACCAATCAGGGTGTTGGCTTCTTCTGCTTTAAGTGCTGTAAAGTTGCATTACAGTGGCGAGAGGAAAAAAAATACATTTACTTCATTACTGTACATAAGTACATTTTTATGTATATATTTAGGCTTGAGTAGATTTATTTTCAGGTAACATTAGACCCCGCCTCCTGCAGCAGCAGCATCACTCACTGGTGATCTCAGATGGATTCAGAAGAGGCCGGCACGTAATGAGGTAGAAGAAGGATGCATTAAGGAATATTATACACTCAGCAAGTACTTTTACTACTTAATACTTAATTGTATGTAACTGCAAGTACTTACTTTTACTTATGTAAAACAGAAAATGTGGTACTTTTACTTTTACTTCAGTACATTTTCATCTATTCATTTGTACTTTTACTTAAGTCAAATGTTTGAGTACTTGCTCCAACACTGTGTGAAAACTATTACCACGAGGCACTGAATGATTCAAGACTTTAATTCTAAAGAGATTTAACATGGACGTGCATTTAATCAAAGTGGAGACTTATTCCACCAGTTATGAGTCAAAAAACATCACCTGCTTCCGCTAGATTTCTGATTTAGTGGTCAAATGGATGGATATTGATTCTATTAGTCCTGATTATTACTGTAGATGCTGTGAGACCACCTGCTCGGCTCAGGGGGGATTATATGGACCGTTAATGAGCAGAGTGGAGACAGAAACGGAGACACCTTCTCTCTCACATGCAGAGCAGGCGGCAAGTGGAGAGAGGAGAGCGACCAGGCTCCAGTTAATGTTAATACAGGAGACAGGGCTCTGACCAGGGCGCAGCACAGTCCCATTCACTTAACAGCTTTCTCCATAACATCATCCGCTCGCTTCAGGGAGCCGAGCGTCTGGATGCTGGACGTTGTGCACACACACCCACACTCAGCGCCTGTCCTCCAAATACCAGTGCATTACTGCCCTGGCGCTCATTGACAGGGCTGCCACTCACCACGAAGATGGATACTCCTCCTGGGACAATTCCAAACCTCCTTCATTGACTCATTTGTTTTGCTGATCTAACTACCTTTGAGCACAACGTTAAGGGAAGTGTGTGCGCTCAGGACATCAGTATCTTTGTGTGTGTGTGTGTGTTTCTATGTTGAGCAGTGACATCAGTTTCCCACTCCTTTGGCACTGGTGAAACGGCCTCATGGGGGGAATGTTAACAGCCTGAAAGCGTGCAACCAAGTGATGCTCTCCCTGCTGCAACAAATAAGTCCTGTTGCTCATTTATGCACGTTTCCCTCCAAGTTTCTTCATTAAAAACATGTAAATGACTGGTTTAGGATCCCAGCTTCCCTGAGCATAATATTTACCCAAACAAACCTTTGAAATCTGCATTTCCATTCGGTCTGAGGAGGCTCAAGAATTATCCGCTCACTGGGTTTTATTCCACTCCACTTGTCCAAAACCATCCTCGTCTCTTATCAGCCCCACAGGACTGTGTCATGACCATGGACCAGACTCACACACGTCAGCAGACAGCCCTGCATTCATCACACCCTCGCGGCCATGTCGATAGTCACCAGGCTGAGCAGGCTCATAATGAATTTGAGGAGTTGCACACCTATAGCAAAGTCATTTACTTTATCAGGCCGATAAAAGGAAGTGATAAGATAGTGGCCCTGCACTGTAAGAGTATCAGCCTCTCGCCGCTATTCATCTCACACCGAGATCTACAAATGGCAAAGCTCATCACTCAAGGCGGCCGCACTGGGCCTTTATCTGTGGGATTTGAAAAGGGGCTAATATCTCATAAGAATCTGTGCTTATGAAAACCGTCATTTCCATATCATTATCAACAGGAATATCAGACCTCCATACTAAAAGGCTCCCGTGGCCTCTCTGTGTCTGTTCTGCTTCTGGTTCGGGGACTGCTGGGAGGATACAGGTGCAAATATGATTTGGGCCTATTCCTCTTATGAAGTTGACCCCCTGTAATTGACACAGACACACTGGCAATTTGATTAGCTCTTCCTGCTGCTTGAGGGCACTTGACCATAGCAACCTCGTCGCCTGTTTCATGTACATAGCTCCACCTATTGGTGAAGTTGGGGAACAGCAGTGCGAGCAGAGGAAACAAGCTCCCTGACTCACAGTGTGTGTGGAATTCAACCACTGGGCCAAATCCAAGAATATTTAACAAGCAAGGAACAACACAGCGAAACCAATTAATTCTGTCGGATCATCTCTGCAGGAGCAAACATGTTTTTAATTATTCATTATCTTTGTTATCTTATTAAACAATATGCACATTTCTAATATCTCATGCTCCTCGTGCTCAACTAAATATGTGTAAATATGTGTGATACAGAGAGCATGCACGTATGCACAATGATTTGCACACAGATATGGGTGTGTGTGAATGTGTGTGGGTGCGTGTGTGCGACTAAAAGTAGTTGATCGTTACTACAAAGAGAACTGATGAGAAGAGCCTCTTGAAACACTTGAGATAAGATCGCTTGCTCAAGTGCATTGACATTGTCACCAAACACGAAAGGAGCAGGAATGCAAGTCAAGAGAAATGGAAAAAAACACACACACAACACACGCACACGCGCACACGCGCACACATGCTCTACAACAGCAGTTTCATTCACAGCCCTGAACAAGAATGTGCTCAATAGCAAAACAGCGTGTCACATGAAGTGAAAATCACTGTACATCGATTCATCAAGATACATCATTAAAGCTGTCAAACATCAAAAGTCCTGTGATCACAGCTCATTCTTGAGAGAGACACCAATAGCCCCATTCATCATATTTGTTTGAGCAATGAAAGGCGGAGTGAGGCAAGACAAGAAAGAGGAAGGAAGAGACCAAAGAAAGTGCTCAGAGTAGTAAGTCGGGCCAAGTAAAGAAAATTCAAGAGTATAGGAAGGAAATAAATGAAGTGGAATATGTGATACAACCGGAAAAGGCAGCAAAAGCAGACAAGACACTTATGGAGAGGATGAGAATAAATACAGGTATAGTGCCAAATGAGAGATAATTAATAGCAAGTGACAACAGAGTTTTTTTAACACCCCTGTTTGTAGTGGGACGCCACCTGGACTGAGTCCTAACCCCTGAGGCTCTTTGAGCTGAGCGTGCTGGTTCACAGCTTCACACACCTGCACGCACCAAGAATGTGCACCGAACGCCATCGCTCGCTCCATCCCGCCGATGATTTTTTATGATCTGCGTCGCTCGCCCTCACCTTTGTTTGACCTCACGAGCCTTCCAGCCCATCACTCACTTCAGTCCATATTTATTATCATTTATCATTTTATTAACATGGGAAACATTCTGGGGGAGGGGAAGGGGGGGGTGCTGTGTTGCTAATTTCTACGATGCTTGTAAGAGGACATCTTTAAAGTTTACGCGGCTCATGATCAAATGGTTTTTATATATCCCCCGGCTCTTGTATTCTCCAAATTGCTTCAATAAATAACTTGTAAGTCTAATTATGCAGCAATTAATTGCAGCCAACATGGAATGCCCATCAATCTTGTAACTTGAAAAAGTCTTTTCCAGCACAGGCTGGCAGTGCAAATAAGAAATTTGATTAGATTTTGCAAGCACGTATGGCATTGTGTGTGTGTGTGTATGTGTTTGTCATTATGTGTGCATATGAGTGTGACTGTTTGTGTGTATGTGTGTTTGTGTGTGTGCCCATGGAGGTTACAGCCAGATCACAGAAGAGAGAGCTCCATCCCAGCAGCTCTCTCGGTCGGTCGCTCGCTCTCTCTCTGCAGTCTGCTCTCTGCCGTCTCGTCCAGTTGCTATGGCAGCAGTGGTGAAGGCTGTATCCATGGCCAAAGGAGGAAGCTGGCATCCCCCAATAACAGACCTCCCGTCCCCCCTCCTCTCTCCCTGTCTCCCCCCGCCAGGCTCCTGACCCGCTGGTGAACCTGCCTGGGGGTCGGAGGTCAATGGCTCAGAGCTGCCGAGTGACAGTGAGGGATGATGAGGGAGAGATTGAGAAAGAGAGGAGTTACACCACACAGATGGGGAGGAGAGATGAGAAAATGAAAAGATGAGACTAAATTTGATTACTATCAAGAGGTGGGGGGTGCGGGTGGCAGCACCGCATTTTTAGAAAATGGCTGCTGTTTTGCCGGGAGACTTTAAAATGGAGGTGGAATGCAGATTGGGTTGACTTTCGTGTTCTTGTTTTTAAAGTGTTTGTTTACTGTTGCTGAGCTGAGGGCTGAGGAACAAGCCAAATAGACAAGGGGGTTGGGTGGGGGGGGGGACGTTTGAGACGGGGATGGGACCATTGTCAATCACTTCCACTCCTTTGTTTATTGATTCTGTGCGTGTCTGCGTTGCACGAGGGCACAAGAGAAAGTGTCTCTGTCCCTGGTCGTGTACAGCCCGTCTGGGGAGAGTGGAGGCATGTGTGAAGGGAGCTGTGTGTTTAGTATGGTATAGTCAAAGAGGTTGATATGGTCAAAGGTGTGTGTTTGAGGGGGGGTGACCTTTGACCTCTCTGCCTCCGAGAGGTCAGACGGTGTTGGGTTAGCTCCGAACACAACTTCCTCACCTTGAAGACTTGATGTGTGCGCTCTCACCTCGGGGGGTCTGTAAAAAAAATAAAAATTCATCAGTGTGTGTGTGTGTCAGTCGCAATTTCCCAAAGTAAAGATTTGCTGACGTCCAAGCATGAAATGTAGCTTTAATTTTAAATTGAGTTCAACTGAACGTAAAAAGGAGGAAGAATCGTTTTCTAATATCATCCCGAACACCCATCACACGCAAATAGTTTGGTAAAATCTAACAAGAGTTTATGGGGAAATAATAAGGATCCACAGGGGGGTGTAGACCCAGGAAGGAGGCCCCCTACCCCCCCCCCCCCTACCCCCCTCCTACAGACACACACAGCAACAACACTTGCAAAGTTACAACCTTTAATTGTGCAATACATTGACATCAACCCTGCTGCCAGTGTGAACCAGGAAATTACAAAGCACAGTGGCTCCTTTCAAAACTGTGAGGATAACATTACCCCCTAGTGGTTAATGTCTACAACTGCAGGCCGATACTCATGTAGCCCATGAGTGAATGTCAACAGCCAACCATACAATCAATCTCCATCCATAACACTCTGTGGTCTGTACAGTAGCTATGGTGGAGAGGCTCTAACACTCTGCCTCTTCCATCTGATCCATGCTATCTTCCAGCTCTGTCACATGTAGATACAATTTAAATTATTAATATTAAACTATTATTTATGGCTGGTGTGCATTGCAGGAGCTTGTAAGTTAGGAGAGTCTATAGCAGGAAGCCACATAGTAGAGCAGAGGGGTCAGGGCAGAAGGTGTGCGTTTGGTTTCCTCACATACACACACACACACACACACACACACACACACACACACACACACACACACACACGCACGGGGTGCTATGCAGACACTGTACGCAGTCGCTCTCTCTGCTGCATTCTTCTTCTTCCTCGTGTTCTCCAGATGTCATGTCCTCTTCGTCACCCCTTTCCTTCGCCCCGCTCCGCTCGGTCCCCCCCCCCCTCCTCCACCCGCCCGGAGACTTGTCACAGCCCCTAACCGCATCAGGAGCACTGCTAGATTGGATATACATGATCTGTCCATCCATCAATGGGGCGAGGGAGGGCGAGAGACAGAGAGAGAAATGGCAGTCTATCTGTAAGGAGTGAGATAGAGACCAGAGAAAAATTGGAATGGAGTGTCGTTTGCGAGCATAAACCTTGCGCGCCAAAGAAAAATTATCAAAAGGCAGACATAAACATATTGAAAAGGGTTTCCACACAACCTGTGTTTGTGCACGTCCAAAGCTGATGATCAAGTTCATACAGGATTACAAAGCTCTCTGTGCAGTGCTAATGATGTTTGGATGCATGTTCCTCATCACTGTCATTGGTCAATAATGTGATTGGTGATAATGGACTCAGATGGGGATGTGGACTGGCTGGCGGACCTGGCAGAGCTGTATAGACACCGTCTCCCCTGCAAAGTGAGAGACAGTTTTCCGGCTTCATCCTCGCGTCTCTGCCTCTCATCATTTGTCTCCTCTCTGAAGCTGCTGATGCTGAATCACCTCGCCACTCTACCTCCTTCCATTCTGTGGACTGAATGAGCTGGAACACGTGTGTTATGGCCCCTGTGAAAATATGTTACAACGTGGGCACACACTGTCAAAACCGGCTCTATATGTATGTGTGTCTATATGTACTTTATCTGCAGGTGCAGCCTGGTCAGATGATCCTCCTGTTGCAGACCAGGCTAGTCCAGCAAATTCAGATTCCTCACAGATTTGTGAGATCATTCAATCAATCAGTCAAAATGTATTAAGTACCTTTCAAAAAATCAAATGAAATTCAGAGTGCTTCACAGGTGACTGACAAAACACAGGATGTTAGAAATGAGTAAAGAAATGGTTCAAATCATACAGCTTTACAGACTAATGCAGACCGGAGCAATCAATAATAGAAAAGACAACAATAAAGGAAAGTTAGGATTATAAAAGATGTATGATAACATTTTAGCAAAACAAAATAGAACGATTTAAATAATAATCATGAATAAATATAAATTATAAAACCATAACATTATAAAACACTACATAAAAGCCAGCCTAAATAGGTGGATTTTTAATTTACGTTTGAAAATATTAACATTTTCACCGCCTCTTTGTCTAAGTGTTTGTTTATTGTTGGAACTGTCAAGTTTCTCCATGATATTGTTAAGTATTAACCTTATTATGCAAAGTACCCCTGAAATAATATATGTTGTGATTTGGTGCTATAGAAATAAACTATAATACTGAATTTAATTGAAGTGAATGAGAATCTTAGAATTTGCCTTGAGGTTCCAACTGTGCTTTGCATGTCTGCTATTTACGACGTTGGTGTTGAATTAAAAGTTAATAACTATTATACATGAGTATTTACAATTAAGGTGATAGGCATCATGAGCACAATTATTCTGTAAAGCCCCTGTGTCATCTTTCAAATGTTTCTCTTCAGCTGTAAATGCAAAACACATTCGACGGCAATAAAACTGCAGAACTGCCCCATTTCTACTTGTGCTGTTGTTTCTCGGAGCTACAGACACTGAGCTGTCATACGTGAGTTTGATGTTCACTATACAGTGTAAGCAGGGTTCAATCTGAGGTTGCCCCGACACTCCATCGTTTTATCATGTGATATTCATCTATGTCGGTGCCATTATCTTTCCCACACATTTCCAGGTGATGCGGTATCACCAGCACATCTGCACATCTCCCCCTTCTCCCCTCTGTCTCCATCTTGTTCTCCCTACTCTCTCTCTCTGTCTTATTCTCTCCTCTCCCACTGTTTTTCCTCCCACCTTTACCTCTGCCTTCTCCTATCTTTCCTTCCATTTTCACACTGACGCCCCCCCACACGCCTCTTCCTCCATCTCTCTCTCCCTTTCTCTCTGTCCCCTCTCCACTCTCTCTCTCTCCCTCTCTCTCTCCGCTGTGCTCTGATGAATTGCCTTCCCCTCCCGGTGAACTCGACCGATAATCCTGGGGAAGCAGTAAAAGACCATCGATCAGCCTTGCAGACAGGCCCACAAGCCACAGCACAGGAACAACACGCTAACAACAAGCCTCTGCACTTGGCTTTCACTGCATATATGTATGTGTATGTATGCATGAGCATGCATGTATGTAAGCATATATGTAAAACTCTTCATACTGTATGTATATAAACCTAATGCATGCATATAGAGAGAGGAGATGGGATGCATGAATGTCCCAGTATGGTCTTGTATTACTATGTTTGTTAGTATGTTCCTTCGCACGTTAGCCACATACAATAATGACTTTAAGAGTCCTCTGATACAATCTATCACTGCAACACTCATGTTAATGCGTCACCATGATGCAAGTACACACTGAAGAGTTCCCCCTGTGCTCATCTTGCTCCCTCACGTGATCCGTCCCCTGCTGTGTGTCATCCGTATGGAATGTTTGCATATATGTGCTAACATGCGTGTCCATGTACATATGCAGTATGTGTGTGTGTGTGTGTGTGTGTGTGTATATGTCTGTATGTCTGTGTGTGTGTGTGTATGTCTGTGTGTGTGTGTGTGTTTGTGTGTCTCTGTGAGTGTTTGTGCCTATTAAGTGCGGATGCTTGTCAGCATGTGTGTGCATAGTATTTGTATATGTATGCAGCACACACACAGGCCATAAATCATGCGGCTTTCTCCAAGCCCATCCTGAAGGAGAAGGGTAGAGAACGCAGATGATCTTGTGCATAGCTTGATGGCTATGAAATTGACCAATTGATTGATTGAAACAATTAATTTGGCGCCAAGCTTTTATGGCAAAGAAGCCGAGCCATCATTAGTTTGCAACAAGCAAGTGGAGACAGCAGGATTATTTTATAATTCCCTCTGAAAGGACTACCTACTGCTCCAGGCTTAGGATGATGATATGCTACCAACTATTGGTTGAAGTTGCATGACGTGATTTGAAAGCTCGGACTGTGCAAAGTCATGTATGAAGTCCATTCGTCTTCGTTCTCCATTCTGCTCACAAAAATAAGCCAACTTGAGCGATTCAAGCACAAGACATCCAATGGTCATTATTCTATCCCCTTAAATATGACAAATGGACGACTGCTTCTATTGAATCTCATTCTTTACATGCCATATTACAAAGCACTGCTGTTCGCCAGTGTGAAGGAGCTTGACCATAAAAAGCCAGTTGCTTGGAAAATAAATCTCCACTATGACAACCGGTGAACTGCTTTTCATTGAGGAGGCTCACCATTCATACTTTATATCTCCCTATTTTTTTGTTTTGGATCTGTTTGTGAGTTGTCCTTCACTGCCTTTCTCTTTGCTGCCTTTGTTCCTAATGTACTGGCAAGGCTGACTTCATTAAGCCCTGTATGCAGCAAACACATTCATGCCCTATTTTCATTTTTCCTATTTCATTTTGCCGTGATACACCACAGCACTGCCACCAAAGCGGAAAATAAAGCCCCTATCAGGCCTGAAGCCATGTGCTCTTTGAGAGAGAGGTGACACCTTGTGGTGGAAGCAGAGAACCGCGGCACAGGCTGAAATCCCACATGCACAAAAGGAGGACCAGCTGACACCTAGAATTGTACAATGCAGGGAACCAGTCTGTAAATATTTGCAATTTAGAGAATAATCCCAATGCAGAACAAGTGAAGAGCATGCACACAACCCTGCAAACCTCAAAAGACTACTGCAACAGGTATTTTAGTTATTTCTCAAGGGTAAGAAGGCGTGGCAGGCCCTGATTCTTCTAATACCTGCAGAATGACTTAACGTGAGGGCGTCTGTAAAGGTGCGTGTGTCCCTGTGTGTTTTCCTAAGAGTGAAACGCCACCACGGACGTTGACAGATCGCAGGGGAATGTTCAATTGCAGGTTGTTGCGTCCTGCTGTCATTGGGATCATCTGTCACAGGGCAAGGCTAGCTGGGAGGCAGGAGCAGGCAGGAGTGAGGGGCGTCACTCCTTCCAGAGATGATGATCGCACCGGGGCTCCTGCCAAGCCGGCTGCTGGCCCTGTCTTGCTCCTGTGGTCCCTTGGAATTCCTCTCCTTCACAGTCTGTTCCAGAGCAATAATATTACAGCTTTGATAAAATGCACTGTAGACAGAAGCATGAAGCAGAGAGGGATTTTCCCACTTGGCTACACAGCAGCTCTGTGTCTCTATCTCTCCATCTTTTGGCCTCGGTACTTTGTTGACTGGCCCAAATCTCTGTTGAGATTAATTTGGCAGCTCCGGGGATTATCTCTGGTTTGATAATGAGACGTGTTTTGCTACAAATGCCACACACAGATGCTCTGTCTCGGGGAGATGAGTCAATACAGAGCCCTGCAGAAACATAACTGATCTGACCTGCTTTCTCTCCCTCCCTCTCTCCCTCTCTCCCTCTCTCCCTCACTCCCTCTCTCCCTCCCTTTCTCCCTCTCTCCCTCTCTCCCTCTCTCCCTCTCTCTGCTCATTTGCCTTACCCACCATGCCCTCCAGTAACCTTTCTTATGTCTTTCCCACCTAATCATTTACTTCCTCATCCTTCCTTTACCCCTTTGTTTCTTCTTCCTGCAGAGAATCTGCTGTTGTCTTAACCGCACAAGGCTGCACTTTCGCGTGTGCACCCTCTACAGTCAAGGCCGGGGAAGTGCCTTTGTTGTTACATGAGAGAGGATACAAACAGGAAGGCCAATTACAGCCCAGCAGTCATCTATCTGTCAACCATTTGACAGGAACATAGCACAGCCAAATATATGACTCCGCCATAAATCACAGCATCTCACTCTAACTAGCCTGTCTTGTGTGAGTAATTAGTAGAATCATGCAGAAGCATTTCGGCATCCCCAAATACCATTAGATCATTTCACTTTTGATTTTCAGTCACTTTTCTCCAAAACCCACACGCTCAAATAGCCAAATGTTCCTGAAAATTAGATGCATAAAACTGATTTAGGAGACACTCAGGAAATCGATCATGCAACAGAATCATTTAATGTTTAAGGAAGGGCCCGGTGATTTGTGGGATGTTGAGACAGGGTTCATATTCCACATTTGAAGATTTAAAAAGAGGACCTTGTTTTTTCATAGTGAGCCTTAACCGTCTTGTATCCCTTGCAGCAGTCCCACCCCGAGAGCTCCATTGCTATTGCAGATGCTTTATGACGGGCAATTTAGCTTCAGCTGCTATCTGAGCCATCTCAGGAATGGACGCGCTTAGAATCAAGTGCAATAAAGCAGAGAAGGAAGTGGAGAGAGAAGAAGGGGGGAAGAGAGAAAATAAAGAGAGACAACAAGCTCGTCTGGACAGCCCCCTTTGGACAAAAGGTTTGGGGGTAGGGTCTCCCTGTGGACACACACACACAAACACAAACATTGGTTTCCCAGGCACTCGGCTAGACACGGAAGGGGCAAACCTGTTTGTTTTCATAGAAGCTACCAAACAAGGCCAAGCGCTATGTGAGTTAATGTATGAACACATGTTGGCTTTTTCTCTAGGTGTAATGTGCAGTATAAGTTTTTCTGAGTCTATACATTTATCTCACTCTGTGTGTGTGTGTGTGTGTGTGTGTCTGTGTGTGTGAAGCATTTGGTCCTCCACGCCAGCTAGGCTTTGTTGAGTCTGCTGAGCTCCAGGAAATCTCCTGAGACAGGGGGACAGATTTACACCCTTCCCCCTGAGAGGGCTTTACAGCCCGGGACCCAGCGGAGCAATGGAAGGGCCAAGAGCGCCAAGTGAAGAGCGGGGTGATGAGACAGAGAGGGGAAGACGAGAGGAAAGAAGGGAAGGATAAAGGGGAGAGAGGAAGCATGAAATATGGCAGCGATTGGGAGGTCGAGGTGGGGGGGGGGGGTTGTGATATCAGTGGAATGTAACATGGCTGCTATTTGCTCGCCGCCCTTCGCCTCTGCACACAAACACTCATCCTCCTGTACCTTGTGTCTCTCTCAATTTATCCCTTCTTCTCCTACACACACATGCACAAAGAACAGCCATAAATCTGCCAGTGAGTGCTGCTGGGATAGAGACACCTAAGACAGGCCTATGCTGTGTTTGGAGAGAATGCAGATGTACCTGCCTCCAGCATATCATCCTCTGTCCCTCTTCCTCTCCCCTCATTCTCCTCCTCTCCGCCCCTTCATTTTATCCTCTTGATCTCTCTCCAGAGTTTTCTGTCTCATGTTCTTAACCCCTTTCAACCTTAACTCAGCTCATCTCCCCTCCACTCCGCACTCCCTTCTTCCCCTTTGGTCTCACTTTAAGGACTGATGCTCTCTCCCACTTAGGGGCGGGAAACGAAATGCGCCAGCAGAGTCCCACGCCATTGTTGTGCCGGGATGCGGACGAGCCACAGGACGGACAATGGTGCAAACAGAAGGCGAGACACGGCTCACGCTACAGGCGGCACCTTGTGGGGAAATAATGGTAACAAATATAGGGTCTATGGAACCTGTTTGCTGCAGTTCCTATAGTCTGAGAGTCAGCGTCCATCATCCGGTGACAGGTCTAACTACGTGCTGAGTGATACCTGATGTCCTCAGATGGGCTTCATTCACAGCCAGTCACATCTACATGATATGTCTGGGATAAAGAAAGACGGGGGCCATCACAAAAGAAAACAGGAAAAGTCTTGAGTAGGTTTCATGTTTGCTCATAATGGAGAATGGCGACGGCAGGTGTAGGTTTTGAGGGGATCTATAAAAAAACCTCTTTGTTAGTCAGACGGCACAATAACTATAACTAGTGTTTCAACCCATCTGCACCAGTCGTGATGGCCTCCAGACAAAACAGACCTACGAGCACACAGACGCACACCCGCACATTCTCAGCTATACGCATCAACACCCGGGCCTTGACATTATCACAAACCAGCCCCACACCGTCTCCCAGCAAAAACAAGGCCTCAAACACAGGCGCACACACGTAAACACACAATGTCCAAACAGACGTGGCCTGCATGACCTGATTTACAGTGAAGTAAACGCTTTAAGCCGCACATCTCACTCCAACACCTTAACACCTGACAGGCCTCTCATAAATAAGACTGGCCAGAGACTCCCACATAATTTACACCTTTGTTATCTCCTAAGTTAACATGTAACAGGTATCCAATCCATATTTCACCACGCAGAGCTCAGCGGGCACTGGCAGAGATAGGCATGTCCGAAGTTAGTCCAGAAGTTGGGGGCCAGGGCGGGGGGACTTCAAAAGATCACGAGAAAGCTTTGGACTTTGAGATGTGGTGTGGGGATTCAAGCTCTCTCAGCCTGGAGTAATGTATGTGCATGTGTGCGTGTGGGAGAGTGCATGTGAGTGACCCTGGCCTGGGGCGTAGCCTAGCCTAGCCACAGCCCAGCTCAGATCAAGGCCCACAGCCAGGAGTTCCACTTCTACATCTGCCATAAATCGTCCCGCCTTTGTCTGTTCTCTCTTTCACTGGCTGAAACTTATCCTCTTCCATTAAGAGTGATGGATCAGCAGCTCTCAGGGCGTACGAGACTCTGAGGTTACAGGTCCTCGCAAAAGATTGTACTTTACACTGTGAATGTTGAAGACATAACATACACCCACAAACGCCCCCCCATCACCAAACAGACATAACAAGACGTAAAATGCATTTGAAGGCAGGGAAGGAAAACACTGGAGCTGGTTTGATGTTTGAATCATTTCATTGCAGCTGATGTGCGTCTGAAGGTGTGTAGTGTATATATTTTTTAATCTGTACAGTTGCAGGCTTATGCTTTCTAATTGTCAAGGTACTGTCCTTGGTTTGACAGCATCTGTGCTCCCTCTGGTGGCTGCTCCCTGCCATAATCACTTTTACTCCCAGAGGTCTACCTATTATTATTATGTGTGTTTATTGGGTCTTAAACCATAATAATTCAAACTTTACCAGGGGATCACTCTCTGTGGCAGGCATACATGTAATATCAAATAAACAATTAACCAAAGGCTGCAATGATTTGTGTTTGCCATAATTGACATGGATTTTAAATTATAGGCTACTCCTAAAAAAAGCATGTATTATATTACTGTAAAAAAAATGACAGGTACACAGAATGCAAAAAAATAAAAGAAAGAAGAGGAATTGTTTGTTCAGCCAAAGCAGTTGGCTGTCGGGCTGATTTCCCACAGCGAGAGAAAGATAATAATTTGGCAGGAGATGTTACAAAACTTCTCCACATGTTGCAACAACGACCTGAGACCTGCAGCTGTGTGTGGCATGTGTGTGTGTGTGTGTGTGTGTGTGTGTGTGTGTGTGTGTGTGTGTTTGTGTGGCTGGGTGTGTGTGGTTGGGTGTGTTGACTGTAAAGCTGTGTAACAGTAACACGTTGATATGTTTGGAAGTGTTCAAATTAGGGCCGTAGAGAAGACAAACAGCTTTAATATCAAAGCATGGTGTTTAACATGTCAACAATCCTTTAAATTTGGAGTATTCTGTCAGGAAAACAAAGTAGACCTTGACCACAACTGAGGCCTCTGCAAAAAACGCCTCACATAAGATTTAGGGCAAAGAACAGGAAAATGCAGTAAACCCTTATATAGGCCGTGTGAATACAAATGCAAGGGGAACACACTCTTTCTAGTTTAATTCTCGAGCACAGGACGCATTAAGATGGTGGAAGCATATAAATATTCCTGATATAAATTGTATTTGAAGAAGTGCTGCTGCTGCTGCTGCATCAGACTGAAGCCGCAGGCCAGGCAGAGTGATGTTGCCCTCAGGTGGTGAGAGTGTAAAACAGCAGCGGTGGATGTGAAGTCCATCAACCGGCTGAAAGATTCACTAGTGATGCTTTCATCTGCTCGCTTGTATAGTGGCCCATTTGTGTTTGAATGAATTGTGTTTTTGATTTAGACCGTGTGTGTGTGTGTGTGTGTGTGTGAGTGTGTGTGTGCGCGTGTGCGTCTGTGCGTGTGTGTGTGTGTGTGTGTGTGTGTGTGCGTGCGTGTGTGTGGCTGCACATGCGCACTGGTCGGGTGAGCGCTGGCCTTTGTCTCGGAATGTTTGGCCTCGTGCGCCTGCGCATTTCTCCGCCGGACAGCAGAGGCACATAAAGCCTGGTAAATTGCACCAGGGCAATAAAATGGCAATAAAATGACAACAACAGTGCATTAATCCATCACCAGGGAGCGCTGGAGGTACTGTAAAGAGCTCTGACTGGAGCCGGGAATGATTTCTTGGGTTTATCTGCTCAGCGGCTGCAGAGCACATCCAGCATGGCAGGGGGCAGTGAGGAGCTGAGAGGAGCTGAGACTCCCCCTGCCAGTGGACTACAGGCCCATATTAATATCATGCAGGTAGGACACAGTAATAAAAAGATGCAGCAGGTTTATATTGAATGGCCTGGCTTCTTTTAATTAGAAGACAGCAATAATAAAATGAAGGAATGGAGCTTTGAAGTAGCAGGGGGGTGGTTGATGGAAATCCCCATCTATCTGCCTGTTTTACCTTCGCTCTATTCTCAGCAGCAATTTCCAAGACATGTTCTCACAAGGAGGCAGAGCTCCTCTGCTGCAGCGGTGCGGCCCCTCTGGCGTGCAGCCCACCCCCCCACTCCTGACGTCCCGTGGCTCCTGGAGAAAGAGGGCTTTATTCAGGAGCACCTGGATTTATGTGGGGGAACCAGAAGCAGCAGGTGATGGAAACTGCCGGCCCAGTAGGCTGGCTGTGGCCAGGGGGTTCTGGCAAAGTAGTAAGTGGGCCCAGTGGGTCACACTGTCATTTCCTGTTTCTCTAGCCTTTTACTCTCGTTTTACTGTTCTCCGATCCCGGCCTGCCTTCCTGCCAGAATCACTTCCTCCAATAGGAAACAGATGAGTAGCCCAGAGTCTGAGGTGGCCGGGCTTTGCCCTTCCCATCATCAAGGCAGGACATCTGACATACATTTTCACATAGTTTGGACTCAAACGTGCCTTTTAAAGAAGCAGTAATGCAGCCGTGCAAACAAAAACAATCAAAGGCTGTATTCTGGGCCTGTTAACGTCTACACAAAACTTTCCTTTCTGACGTCGCCTAAAGGGGAAGGCATTCTCTTCAGGTTTCAACTTGGATACTTAAGCACTGGTTACCTGGCTCGCTACTGACAACGAGTCTTTGATTTTTTTTCGCCTGCGACTCAGTGTTTTCGGCTGCTGACATGACAGTAAATTTAAGAACACACACGGAATAACCTTTGAGCACGAGGCTGTGGTGTAAACACGTAGACCTCTCCCCAGATGAAAACCACTAGCCGGTTTGCCGTCAGCTATTCCACAGCAACGGCATTCTAAACTGAACCAGGTGTGTACATGCCACAGAGAAGAGGTCAAAAGTGGAAACACATGATCCACTCTTTCTTCTTCTTCTTCTTCTACTCTTGTTCCTCTAATAACCACTGCCTGGTGTAAAAAGAAAGAAAAAGAAAGAAAGCTTAAAGTGGCCCATTAAACCGTCTAGTAACGCTTATGTAATGTAGCTCAGGTCATGGTGAACACATTTAAAACCAGGTCAACCGGGGAGTAGGTTAGTTAGTTAGTTAGTTCACACACACAGATTTGCGCCTCATTTGGATTTAATGTAACTAACTTACTAACTAGTCGACTCCAATTCCACACACATTTGTGTTGCATTGTTTAGTTAGTTACAAATGCAGTGGAATTGGAGTTGAATAGTTAGTTAGTTAGATAGATAGATAGATAGATAGATAGATAGATAGGTGGTTAGTTACTGCAGCTATCTAACTACCTCCGATTTCTATGCACATATGTTGCCTTGGTTTGAAAACTGTTTAGTGAGTTAGGGTGGCTTAGTTAGTTATTTAGTAGTGAGTAAACCCTAACAAATTCATACCTAACCCTGGCCTTAACCTAACCACATTTCACATCTTACCACTAACCAGAACCAGAACCTTAGAAAATAAGTTTTGCATCATTAGGGCCAGTCTTTGGTCCCCATTAGGCATAATAGTCCTGACAAGGTGTTTTTGCAGTAAAAGGTCCTAAAGAGGCAATGAAAACGAGTACACACACACACACACACACACACACACGCACACACACACACACACACACACACACACACACACACACACACACACACACACACACACACACACACACACACTCATGGCTCATACATGATCACATATATTATCAGAAATATAAGCTGGGGACGCTTTAAAGTCTCTGAGAGGAATGTGTGTCTCTAACATCAAGCTGTGTGGTGTATGGAAGCGGAAACCAGTCTTCAAACCAGTTCAGAGCTGGTATGTGTCCTGTGACCCTGTGTCAGGATTAATTGCTCTGAAGTTAACTAAGTATGTTAAATATGCTTGTAGCTTAGATAGTGTGGCTGTTTAAACGACAACACAGGTAAGCTGAGAGGATCAGGAGACAAATGGACAGTGAGGTACAGTGTTGGACAGACAGGGGAGAGCAGGGGGGACAGGCAGGGGTGGTACGAGGCAAGTAGGACGTGTCTATATGTGGTGGAAAGAAATGTTTTTTTGGACTGCTCCACTTCCCAGATTCTCTCACGTTCACCAGACCCCCGCCACGCTGCTCAGCCGGGGTTTATTTCTGGCCCACAGTTGAGATGAGGGCCCTCGGTGTTTTGACGAGAGCTGTTTGGATAAATTTGCTCGTGTGTGTTACAGATCCCTTAAGCAGAGCTGTGTATCACGTCTCCTCCACCCTCAGAAGTATGACGCCCGAGACACGTGATAGTTCAGCAAGAGATTCAGCCGTGAATCAGTGCGAAGACGTTTTATTACAAATGTGTTTACTGCTAATCAGCGTAATGGACTGGACTGTGAGCACTTGAATGTGTTTAACGTATATATCCTGTCGGCCTCAGGAGATGACGCGGCCCCTCACAAGGACGATGGTTGTTATATTGAATTATAAAGACTATTCAAGAACCTGTCAAGCTCCCCTTTACCCTGCATGGAGCACATCTATTGCTTCTTTTATGTGTTGGATTTGTTACGCAACACGGCTTTATAAAGTATTTATCAAGTCTTTATAAGCCACTAAAATCATAATCAGTCCAGGAGCCGCCTCCGGCAGCAGACCGGCCCATGTTGTTGGAAGCTTTCTGCTCTGAGGCCTGGCCCGAGCTCTGCAGCATTTAGACTTGTGCCAGAATTATTCCTTGTGGATCGGTTAATATGAACTTCAACATCTCCCACTGAAATAAATACCGCGACAGAAAATCCCTGGGATTTTATGGCCTCTTCTGAACTCTAATCCTTGATGGAAATAGAAGCGTACGATTAAAATGTAAGATCTGTGGAGTTCTACGGTGGACAGATGTGATTTCTTTTTTCCTTATTCTCTGCCAAAAGGAGTCTGTCACAGCTGGACTTCTCTCATTGGGTCATAAGCCTTGTGTATTGGACCTCAAGCGTATAAAACTTCACCATTCATATACAGTGTAACATTAGCTAGTTTATGGCGCTGCATTATGTCGAGGCTGGCTCTGGCTGGGAGCAGAGGCAGGGGAATGTTGTGGCCAGCGCTGGGTCAAAGACTGTCAGGGCTCAGGGCAGGCAGAGAGCCAGCCTCGGTACGTGTCTGCCTTGAATGTTAATGGATTAGCGCTCGCTACACATACGGCCAGACTGGGAAACTCAAGATGACTTTTAACGTGAAAGGCCGCCTATAAGTCGCCATCATAAATTCAGGGACACATGCTGCCTGTATAGCAGCATTGCAGCGAGGCGCGTTTCCTCCGGGAGGCCAGGGGCTGAGGGACCGTGTGATGGAGAATGGGGGAGCAGGTGGGCCCTGCGTTGGCCGACCTTGCCTCTCGAGCCCCCACAAGATATGATCAGAGTATAGTGGCAGCTGCGGCCTTGCTCAACAGCAACCCGAGGTATCACGTAGAGCAGGTACATGGATGCAGTTCGCAACTACAGACAACGGTGCTAGCCTTACTGTCACCCCACTGCAGAGCGTTCAGTGTGCACACGGTGTTTTAAACCCAAACCCTGCTGATTTTTCATTTTTCCACCCCGAGAACCGCCAATTCTGTCACACAGTTTTTCTCTTAATTGCTCTGAGCGAGTAACTTGGGCTTGTCTAATGTGAATTTCCACATGGCAAAGAGAGCTGCAGTTGTTGTGCTCAGACTCTGCAGCGACAGCCCTAATCACTATGTGTAATTTAGCAGCGGGGGACACTGAGCTAATCTCGCAGGAGAGCATATACTCCCAATTTAAAATCAATCAAGATGCATTTGGATTTTTAGTACCTCCACTTGAGCTGCGCTGTAAATAAGAGCGAGGTTCGGAGCACATGATTGTTGTCTGCCTGCGTGGGGGGTCGTTTGAAACCCACTGATGGATTCACAGCACATTTCGCTTCAAAGTTTCACACACATTCTGACACTAATACGTCCCATTTTTCCTAATATTTTTTCCCGCTGCACTGCAAGTAATTAAATATAATTATGTCAGTGGGTGATTTCTAGCCATTTACTGAAGAACTGACTGGAGAGCAATCATTAGCAGCAGCAAGGATTTAAACACTTGCAAGAAAAACAAGTGACACATGCTGGAACAGAAAAGTTATGGTGTTGGAATTTGTAATCCAATTATCTTATTTGAGTGAATAAAACACTGTGCTGTGGTTTCCTATGATTTTCTGTCTCTAACCACCGAGGACTTACTTAATGCCTTCAATCTTTATTTTTTTTGCTTTCTCTCCGCAAATTAATTTATGGTCTAATTACAGGACAAGCCTCCAGATATGAAGGAACACAAATCACGAGTCCTTACCAGATGGCAGAAAAATGGCACAGGATAATTGAAAATCTAGAAGTGGATCAATATTTAGAAGCCCAAGGTTACACGAAGTATGACACTACTATTAACATGGGGAAATGATGCATTGCATCCGCAGGCAAATTGGCCTCTGTTATTTGATGGTGAACGAGTGCAACACTTCCATGTGGTGCTGGATTCTCAATCACAAAGATAGCACACTAGCTCTGAACTACCACGGGTTAACTACACATGCATCCAGCGCGAGCTCGTCGAAAAAGGCACAGTTGCAGTCATGCTAACGGCCATGTGCACACACTTGTGTAGCTTTGGCCCATGGTGTGTGGATCATTTCTGGAGGTCTCCTTTTCCGACAGAATGAACCATAAAGCCTCAGAGTCCCACTGTGCCACAGACTACCCCCTGGCCCACCCCACCCTTCTCCTGCATTTACCTCTGGCCTGTTAAAAATGATATCAGCTCATGGAGGGCAAGCATTAGCATTTGCATTTTATTGGAAGCACAGAGATTTAGAGCAGAGGATATATCAGCTCTGAGCAGACAGAATTAGTTAACAATGCATTACCTGCCTTTTATGGCAGCTATAACTCTTTCCCCTGGTGGGGAGAGGAGATGGAGGGAGGAGTGGTGGTGGTGGTGGTGGAGGGGTGAAGGGGAATCACAGCCAGCAGAGTGTTGGCGGTGAGAGCCATGGTGCAGTAGAGAGAGAGAGAGAGAGAGAGAGAGAGAGAGAGAGAGAGAGAGAGAGAGAGAGGGAGAGAGGGAGGGAGAGAGGGTGGGGGGGGGGCATTTAGCAAGAAGAAGCTTTGTCTATGGCGCTTTACTGCACATTAAGTGTGATAGCCACCCAAATTAGAGCATCACATCGCAATCACCTTCACACAGATCAGTGCCCTGCGCTGAGAGATGATGCGCCAGTCATCACTGCAGACCTTTTCATCTGGTCCCAACAAGGAGATGGAGACACAGCTGTTTGGCAGCTGTGTCTCCATGATCACAGCACGAGAAAGGCCACATCAAATTACACCGGCCTCTGTGATACTTGTGATTTACAGCAGTCGAGGAGATTTTTCACAGTTTTTCTGAAACCAAAGACGACGAACTCCCCCCCCCCCCCCCCCCCCCCCCCCCTCACATATGAGGTAGTAGTGTGTATTGCACTCTGCTGTGTTGGTGTTATTCGTATGAGTGCACTCTTAGTTGTTTGTTGTTTTTAGTGGTTTCCTTGAACAAGCTGTGTTACACTGATGAGGCCCGTTGTGGCCGCGCCTTCCCTTAGCACAGCTGCACAGTAGCTCCCCTGACACTCATTCGGTGTAATGTGTTGCAAGACGACCCACCTCTGCTGTGGGCAATACCCACTGGAGCTCATTTGCTATAGAAGTTGCTGGTACAGGATAGAGTGTGTTTGAAATACGGGGAGGCTGCTTTGAATAAATAAATAAATAAATAACTGCACACTAAAACCAGTGTACAGACTGACCAAGGTAAAAAAAAAAATGCAGCAGTGTTTGTTCCTCTGTTTGAAATCCTGCAAATGAAATAAAAATATATTTCAATGTTTGATTCAAAATGTCAAAAAAAAGTGTCAAAAAAAAGTATGATAGCATTCAGAGAAGTTGACACACCCAAACCAGGCACAGATTGTTCCCTATTGACCCTGCCTGACTCCACTACAGTCATTTCTAGCAAACGGCTCCAATCTGATTGTCCTGATTTTAGTTGTTTGGCATGGATGAAGATTCACTCTGCGCGTCTGTTGACCAGGCAGCAGAACTGCCTCTACATCTGTATTTGCCACACACACATCCCAGCCAGCGCTCCCATGAGCACCACTGTGGCTTTCCCAACCAAACCTTCTGGCCCGAGTTTGTCAGCAGACAGCTCCAGGCTCCATAAAACAGCCTGCTGCTCGCTCCCTTTGCCCAGCTTAATGGTCCCAGGGGCTGGAAATTTACTAGTGACCTTTGCATTCCATTTGGAGTGTAAAAGCCTTTTTGCTAGGAAAATTCCATCACTTTAGACGTAGCCGAGCAGCACTCTGTGTGTGTGTGTGTGTGTGTGTGTGTGTGTGTGTGTGTGTGTGTGTGTGTGTGTGTGTGTGTGTGTGTGTGTGTGTGTGTGTGTGTGTGTTTGTCTGCGTTGGACAGAGCGAGGGAGTCACTATAAAAGGCAGCAGGAAAGAAAAAGAGGGTGGTGAGAGAAGAGCCAGGATTAGAGTCAAGCTTCACTGGTAGTTTATTACTGATGTTGCAGTTGTCCCCCCCCCCAGTTGAGACACTACTCTTAGTCCACAGACATTTTCTTTATTATAGCAAACACCTCAAATCTTTCATTAATAACAAATTTCCCATATTTATCGTGTGGTGGACAAATTGTGACAAAATGGACACTGCTCCTCACACATCAAAGCCCAGCTTTGATGGATATTACTTGGTGTGCTTGTACGCTCCTTGTTCATTTTTCTTGAGTCAGTTTAGAATAGAGGAAAATTGCGTTTCCTCACATATTGCAGTATTAAATAGTTTGTGTATTCTATTTGTCATCAAAGCTTTGTGATGCTTACACTGACATTTTTAAATGACTGAATAATTAGTAGTGCGGTGCCTAAGCATACCATACTGTGTGTTGTACCTCTATATACTGCATTAGAATTAAAAATAAATCGATGCGAGTTTAAAAACTGTGTCACATGAGTTTCCAGACCTACAGTTGGCTTCAGCAGATGGGATGTCATTCAGTGGACATTACAAAAAACAACGCACCTCTGAAAAGAGTCACAAAGATGGATCCCAAAAATTTAATTTATGAGATCTAGTTATATTGAGCAACTTTAGGTGTTTGAACTGTGAATGACTTGCATAAAAACAGTTGACTTTTACACCGGTGTTATTTAACAGTGCCATCTGCTGGGGGAGAGCAGCTGGTGCTCTTCTTCAACATGGAAAACACTTTAAACTAGAAGTGCATTCGGGAGAGCGAATACCTCCACCAAGGCCCAACAGACCCCATGTGAAACCACATTTAAATTCAATAAATCATTATTTTTATTAGGGCCTGCACCAACCTTCACACACTCATAAATATCAGTCCCCTAAAGAGAGAGAGAGTAGAGAAATAAAAGGAAATGTTGAAAAATGCTCTATCTTAAAAATGTTACAGAAAGTAAAAAACAAAATTTGAGATCCCCACCAAAATTGATTGGATTCTCCCCTGACCCATACTGCAGCCTTCCACTAAATTGCATGATAATCCGTCAAGTAGTTTTTGTGTAATGTGGCTTACAAACAAGCAAACAGAAACTCATTGGCAGAGCTAAAACGCCTTATTTTGACAGAGACCACATCAAACAACTTCAGTCTCATATTTGTGACTTGAGGTTTTTTTATTATTTCCCCAGGACAGTTACTTTTCCCACCTGTTATTATGAAACATCACGACGTTAAGCTAAGGTTTAGTGCGGTTTATTTATTACTCTTGTTTCATGCAAAACAATATATCTCATCCCTGTGGTCTAGGTCTCAAGTTCCAGTCGCATCATAAAATAAAAGCCAACTGCCATTAACTTTAACACTGAACATTTTTATTAAAGAATACTACTGTACACATACTTTTAACATTTAATTCACATAAGAAATAGTCTACTTTAAAAACCCGAGGGTGTAAAAGGACAAAGTCATTTTTAATAAAGGAAAATATCAATAGAAACATTAGCTCAAGTGATTTAAGTTCTGTGTGTCATCGGGAGAAGGTCACAACCTCCAGTCACAATGTCTAATATAGTTTTTTTTTTTAATTAAAAGGGGAAGAAGAAAAAAAACATCAAATGTCACCTGTAGAAAGTAAAACTTGGTCCTCAGAGTTCATGTTGGAAAACAGATCTACATTTTAAAATTAAATTAAAATATATCAGTATCCAGATGTGTAAAAGAATTAAGCTCAATTTGCCAACAATGTCCCAGAAAAATATGAATACTTATAGCCAAACATAACCAAGTTTCTTGTCACAGATGAATCCATGATATTAAAAAACCCATCAGACTGGTTTTAATGCTTCAAATCATGACAACAATATTCAGTCACTGTAACTGTTTTACACTGTTACAAATATACATCCATCAATGCGTGACTAACTACAGGGTTTTCAGCATAGATTGGTCTCACAGTCCAAAACATCTTCATCTTTTAGCCACAAGGTGGCAGAGCTCAATGGCTGGTGTTAACGCTGGTTTAGTTCAATTGAGAGAAAGTGAAGATTGTCTAACCTGTGAAAATGAGTCTGGTTCAAATATAACACTTCTGTTAAAAGCAGGGGTTAAAAAAATAAAAACAAAAATAAAAAGTACAAAACTCAGTAAAATCGTTTTATTGTCCTTTTCTTTGAATGGTGGTAGCATAAAGAAAATAAAAAACAACACAACATTCATATGTTAAAACTTGGATGTCACAAGAGATACAAAAAAAAAATTACATTTAAAAAAAAAAGTTTAACGAGGGGAGTATCATCACTACATTATAAAGATATGAATTGGCCGGTGTCCTCAGTAAGTTTACAAACCGAATTGCTTATTTCCCAGCAGACAGAACAAACTGAGAAATCTACACGAGATAAAAAGTTCTAAAAAAGGAAGTGATTATGCAGTGAGGAAAATGCTGCTGTGGTTGCTTCCTCAATATCAAATTCTATGTTCTCATTACCATTGGGTTCTTCAAAAGAAAAACCGGTGCGCTGCTTACATTAGGATGGGGTTTGTGTACCCACCTCAGGACAAGCTCATAGTTTGCGCAGCTTGTCCCAACCCTGGCTTCCAAGACGATATTCTGAGTTTTAAAAGATGACCACCTGCACAAGTGGATGCAAAATATCTTTCCGACTTAAAATCGTATCCTGTAAGCACTAAAAACATAGACATTAAAAAAAAAAGAAAAAAAAGAGGGTTAAGAATACAAAGACAGAACAGCAAAATCCCTCCCCAGTAGCACATGATCCATCCATGTCAGCTTCTCCTCCTGTCTGATGGACTCTTCTCAGCAGTCTGGGCCCCTTTGTGCTCTGTTGTTGGACATGGTAAAGAGGAAGGGTGGGAGGTTTGGTTGTGAAAAATGTCTGAATTAAGCTTGTCCCTGCAGTGGAGGAGGTCCCATTTCCTCCTGAGGTGATGCCCTCATGCACTGACAGCGTCCTTCTCCTTCTTGTCACTGTCTTCATGCCAGGTGAGACGCTCCTCATAGAAGGCTATGACGATCTGTGGGCACTTATGATTGGCCTCCTTGGCGAGCACAAGATCAGCCTCATCAGAGTCTTTCCTGCAAGAGATGAAGAGCAGCAAAATTTGATCAGGACCGGTATTAGCTGACGCAGGGAGAGAATAGTTAAACATACATCAAGAGCAACATTTCTAATAACAGCATGTATTAAACAGTTTGTATCAAAGGTATGTTCAAGAACAGTCCTGCATCAAGTCAGGTAAGTCGTCAAGTTCCTGTAATTGGACTTGAATGAAACTGTCAGTGTTTTTGGTAGTTCAGTGTAGATTGTGAATACCCCGACCTAAACGCACCTCGACCCTTCGGGCCGGGTTTGAACTACATTTTTGGAACGATTTAGGTTTGAGTTGGCCTTGGTCACGTTGGCTGGGCTATCTACTTGAAACTGCACGTGCCTGTAAATCGAGGAAAATGTCCGGCTCGGGTCAGGTTCCGACAGAAAAAACAGAATTATAATCAAGTTCAGGTTGGGCTCTGTTAGTTGTCTCTTGGGCTTGGCCGGGTTCAGACAGAAGATTGCATCCTTAGCTGCACATTTTAATTAGCACAGTTAAAAAAATGTTTTCCATTTCCATTGAACAATTAGCTAATGCGTAATTAAGGAGTTTTGTTGTGTTGCTTACTGCTTGTAAATTAATGGGCAAGTAGGCCATTTGTGCTGCTAATGAGCAATTTGCCAGTCTCAATGTGGCACATTGAGATCTGCAGTTTCAAACAATGGTGCCATTACAGGTACCAGAGGTGTACACCCAGAAACCAGAAGCGTTTTCAAACCAGTTTCACTAAACCTCAAAATGCAGGGGATTTTTTTGCATAACCATTAAGCTGGTTCCAGATATTGTTTTTGGTATCTGACATATTTATTTACATTAAAAATTCACATAACATTATCCAAAACTTGCAATTGCTTTGAATTTCGAGAGGAATTTATCAACAACACCTACCACTTCATAAGAAACATTAGGTCCCCACAGGAGTCAGTTGCTCCAATGATCTTCTCAGGCTCAAGTCCTCTTTCAAAGCCACGAGCAACTAAAATGTCTTCCTATAAGACAAGAAAAACATTTATTTAGTTCACACACACACTAAAACCTACCTATAATTTAACACTGTAGACTCATTAGGTTCGCATGTAGTAGCAAATAAATGCACTCATAATTCTTACAGAAATTTCCAACTTCTTGAAAATTAAGTTAATAATTATCTTTCAAAAGGAACAAATCTGTTAATCTCTTATTTCAGAACAAAATTGGTTAGATATGTCAAAATAACTGGGAACAGTCTTAGAAAATTAATGAAAGCTGTTGATATCGATTAGATTCAAACCTTTTCTCTTTTCAAAGATGAGACTACCCATCAACTGTTAATTAACATTCACACAATAACCTTTTAAATCAAGAGCTAAACTATAGTTTCTCTCAATAGTGGAAACTGCTTCGGAGTCCCCACTGTGCAGCACAAAGCCTTGACCTTGTGTTAATCTCACACATGCAAATAACCTTCATTTACTAAACAATGTCCTGTAAACTGTAAATTTAGTTGGAATCAGAAAAACTTTTCCAATATATTCATCTCAAGTTGTCAGTTATTTACCGCATCTACATCCATTTTAGATTCAAAACATAACACCAATACAAGGTATTCCTCACCTCCTTTTTCTTTTTGGCTTTACTTCCACCTTCCTCGTCATCATCTGAGCTCCTCTTCTTCGAGCTGCTGGAGTCTTTGGTCCTTCCCAAGGGGCCCGCGGTTGATTTGCTGGCCCCGCTGCTTGGTGTGGAGCTTGCACCGCTGCTACCGCTGCTGCTGGTGCTGCTTTTCTTGTAGGTCTTCATGAATTCTGAAATAAGCTCTGGGCAATCCAGATTCTTCTCTGGCTCCCACGTGTTGTGCTTCCTGAGGAAGATTACAGTGCAGCAAGTCAGTGCCAGTACAGTGAGACATCTTAATCAACGGCACTGAGCAGAGATAGATAACCTATCATTATCGGAATTATTATCAAACTTGACATCAATTGCGATATTCATTCAACATTGAAATGTATCTTGTAGCTTCTGTATCCTGTTCTTTTCCTGGCTTATACAGCAGCATTACAGTAAACAGTATTTTATCAGTTTCTGCTACAATTAACAGTTAGTTAATGCATAATATTAGCTAATCTTCTGATTACTATCTTATTAAAAGATAAAATGGCAGAAAATAGTGTAACTTTTTGTTACAATTCCTCACAGCCATAGGGGATAAGTTCATATTCAGATGCTGTTAGCATTGTGTTAACGTAACACTTACTCTGAGTATCCTTTCCACTTCAAGAAGAACTCAACTCTGCCCTTCACCACCCTCCTGTCCAGCACCTTCTCCACAACATATTCTTCCTCATCAGAGGACGAGGAGTTGTCTTCGCGAGACTTTTTGCCCATTGCGAGGTTTGTTGTTGTTGAATACTAGGCTGTTGCAGGCCAAAGGTATTTACCCTGTGCGAGAAGAGATGACGATAAAGAGCATGTAGGCGGAAACCCGGCGGATTTATTCCGGACAAACAACGCAAATAAGATTCAATAAAAAGTAGACACTTGTAGTTACAGGTCGGTTAGTTTTAACGTAAGCCAGCGCTGCTTTGCTAAGCTACATCCTATTTCAACCACAGGCACCGTTTCATTGTAGTTTATCCAAACTGATACATGCACTGAATAAATGGAAACATGCTTCATTCGTTAGGCCGACAAACCATTGTCTGTGACGATCAACTAACTTAAAAACTTAAGCTTTACACAAAGTTACCAGAAAACTAAGCATCGACTACACGCATCCACAAAAGGTACGGTGTGTTGTTAGCTACGCGACTAGCTAACCGCTACCTTTGAAAGGCAACCTTGCTAGCGCTAGCCTGCAAGCTAGCGCTCCCTCGAGCTAACTTCGCTATCAAACAAACGCACACATGCACAAAACCCCTCGCAGTGTCGCGGAACTGCTCTCGTGCGTGAAAGACCGCTCACCCTGTGGATGTGTAGACCGCCGGGTTCGGCCTGTTATCCGCAAGCGATGTCGTGTGTCGTTTAGCGGACGTGTAGTCTGTGAGGCCAACGCTGCGGCTAACCTAGCATCTAGCCTGCTTCACATAGGAGGTGTAGTGCGCCTGCCTGTACGCAAAAAGCGCGCGTTTAAGGCGCACAATGAACGTACCCGCCCCTCGGTCAGCTGATGACATACATAGACCATACACACACACACACACACACACACTTTACGCTTTTAGCGCGGCGATTACTCAATTCTTTCAGAGTCAGACATCAACACAGTAATATTAATATATCTGCATTATATAAACGAAGAACAATTTTTATTGTGAGCGAAATTGATGTACTGCACGTGAAATCCTCCCATAAGTCAGAATCATCCCCGATCGGTGATATGTGCTTTTACACTTTGTTTTTAAATACCCACGTTCATTGTAGTAATAACATCGTTGTGTGTTTATCAACCGGGCGACACCTGCGAGAGGATCTTTCACACACAACATCCATCGTCGCGAAATGTCCGCTCGTCGCCCTCTTATTGGATGCTGGCGGTGATTGATTGATATCGGTCCAATCAGACATCAATGGCGGCCGGCGACAGACTACAGCGGGAACGACGGGCCAATCAGAGCGCGCCAGGGGTGTAGCCATCGCTACTTATTGTACTGCTAAGTGGCCGCTGATCTCGCCTGACGCAGATCTCCTCCATCGGGTCGTTCGCAGGGAGCCTCACAGCATCAAAACGCAACATGTCGATGAAAGATGTGAGTACTATCATATTGTCTGTGTTTTGTTTTGCAGTGCGCGTCTTGCTAAGTCCTCGAGTAGAAGCACATGTTAAAAACACGCTGTGCAGACTGCGTGTTCATCAGAGCGGCTGCGGTTTCCTAGCGCTGTATAACGCCGCCATTTTATAGCAGCTGGGCCTCGTGGCCTATTGTTCATGCTGTTACTCGTGTGCAGATATTTGAGGTTCTCCAAACGCGTACCGCCTCAGTTTGTAAACAAAGGGAACCGCCGCTTCGTTGGGTCGCGTTTGCATTGAGTGGTCGCATGCAGAGGAACTGAAATGGGCTAAACCACCCGAGCCGACTGCTAACGTTAATGGCGGCGACGGTCTCCCTCCTCCACCCTGTCCTGATGTTTGATAGTGACGCAGGGTTGGATTAATAAATTATAACGCTATTAATCCTCAAATTCCGCGATGTGAACCCGGTGACTACAGAGGAAGCACAACGCTCGCTGTGTATTGTTGAATGTAGCCTGATGGTAATGTCCTTTGTCCATTGGCCAGGTCCCACGTGAGCCGGAGCAGCTCCGCAAGCTGTTTATCGGAGGTTTGAGCTTCGAGACCACAGACGAGAGTCTGCGAGCTCATTTCGAGAAATGGGGGAGCCTCACAGACTGTGTGGTAAGTGGGGGTTCATTCAGAGCTTCATCCTTTTGTGATCAAGGTTTATAAGTCCAGCCGCTTTTATATACAGGCAGGAAGCACCTGCTTGTCATTTACTCGTTATGCCATTGAGGAAATGTTCCTGGTTGACGGAAAATGTGCTATTTGGTTGTATATAATCGTTGCCTTCTATATTATAATCGTATTCAATTTCTAACATATCAGTCAATTCTAGTTCCACAGTTAAATAAATCCTCCACCATACATTGTTTTTCTTTTCTTTGAAAAGTAAGATGCCAACAGGGTTTTAGATTTTGTATTTAGTGTAGTTGAGCTGATCTTGGTTATGCTCGGGTGAAGAGGAATCCCACCTGTCACTCATAGTTTTATATTTGAAAGATGTGATTAAACATTGGCTCGAAAGTGTGTGCTGTAACATCGTTTATAGGTTTTGTGTGGACTAAGTAACAATTACAGTTGAACAAATGATTAATGAATGATCACTTATTTGCTTTCATCATTTTGAAGCTCATAACCTAATTAACATACATCATATGGCTGCTGTATATGCACCCCTTCATCTAGTTGTGTGTAAGACTATACTCAAGTTTAACTTCTTCATCAGGTCATGAGGGACCCCAACACCAAGCGGTCCAGGGGCTTTGGATTTGTCACATACTCATCGGTGCAAGAAGTTGATGACGCCATGAATGATCGCCCCCATAAGGTTGATGGGCGTGTGGTGGAGCCTAAACGAGCTGTTTCTAGAGAGGTATGCTTCTCTGCACAATGAACAAGTGAATATGTCTTGCATGTAAAGGTAGAAGGGCGCAATCAAGCATCAAATGTTTTTCATCACAGGATTCAAACCGACCAGGTGCTCATGTAACGGTAAAGAAAATCTTTGTTGGAGGCATCAAGGAAGATACGGAGGAGTGTCACCTGCGTGATTACTTCCAGCAGTTTGGCAAGATCGAGGTCATTGACATCATGACTGATCGTGCTACGGGAAAAAAGAGGGGCTTTGCCTTTGTCACGTTTGATGACCACGATTCAGTCGACAGGATTGTCAGTGAGTAGAAATGTTTGTTGTCGCATGTTGTGTCAAATTTAAGTAATTGTTTTTATTGGTTATTAAATAAATGCTCTTGTCCCACAGTCCAGAAGTATCACACAGTGAACAGCCACAACTGCGAAGTCAGGAAGGCCCTTACAAAGCAAGAGATGCAGACAGCAGGCATGGGTATGAGGGGTATGAAGGCCTTTCTTCAACATACCCTGATTTTAATAAACAAATTGTCACAGTGAATGCTGCCGAGTAATGGGGTCTTTTTTCTTTGTCAAGGTCGCAGCAGTGGTGGAAGGCCATACGACTATGACAGGGGCTTCCAACAGGGTAAGCTTTCATTGACAGTGAAATATCCCTGTAATTTGAGTTGTTCCGGGTGGTCTGAAACATAACTTTATATGGTTTGATTTTAGGTGGTAGGGGCGGGGGTAGATACGGAGATGGTCCTTACAATTGCAATGGAGGCGACGGTGGTAAGCAGACATTTTTTCTCAGCTATCAGTATTTTTGCAACTGAAGTTTTACAGTGTACTCAAAGGTTATTTATGATGCAGGCTATGGAGGTGGCCCTAGCGGTCCTGGTGGATATAACAATGGCGGCAACCGTGGATACAATCAAGGCTACAACCAGGGCGGAGGTGGTGGCGGTGGAGGCTATGGAGGAAACGGATATGAGAGCAATGGCTATGGAAACTGTGGTGGTGGTGGTGGAGGAGGCGGCGGTGGTGGCGGCGGCGGCAACTACAACAACATGGGCCACTACGACCCCCAGGCGTCCAACTTCGGCCCAATGAAGAACAACTTTGGTGGTGGTGGCGGTGGCGGCAGCAGTGGTAGGAACTTCGGTAAGATTTGAGATGGAAACTGTGTTCCCTGATGCTGTCACGCATTTGCGCGTTTAAACCATATGTTGTCTTGACTTCAGGTGGCTACGGAGGTGGCTCCAACAGTGGATACGGCCGTCCGGGGCGATTTTAAAGTGAACTGGTAAGAACTTGAAAGGCATTCCTGCACAGTATATTTGTATGATAAAACCAGAGTTTGTAGTCGCAGGGAATGGTTAAGTGCAGATAACTATTAAAAAAATCACTCTGGATCTCAGGTCATACAAAGTCAGTACACGGTTAACAATGTTGTTCCATATTGTTCAACAGGACTGAGTACTTAGGAGAGGAGAGCAAGGAGAGGAGAGCAAGCGAAGTGACAGGGCAGCTGCAGGTTTACCTCCTAAATCTGCTCAGCCAAACATTTGTGGCAGGTTACAGCTGCTGCAAGAGATGTACAGTAGATGTATCATGGAGGGTCTTCATTTAAAGATTTGTTTTTTCTGTTCATCAAGATGTGTCTGGAAAGAAAGCATTCCAATGAGGTTTTATGTAGATTTTTCTTTGCGTCTGGTTTTATTTGTAACTGCATCAAGTCAAGCTGAAATAAACCAACTTTCAGTTGTTTTTTACAAAACAGTCTTGTTAGCCTCTTCAGTGCATTGGGAAAGGGAGGGTTCACTTCAGTGTGGAGTGGAGGGACAGGGGGGGTCACATATTTCCATACTGAGTCATTTCTGTGAGATCTTCAAGAACTGCACAATTCACCATGAATCAATAGTCAATACATACCTACAAATGTGTCACGGGTTGAGGAATGAGAAGCCGCAATCTTCATAAAGAGCTCATCACATGGTACAGACTGAGTTCTGCAAAGATCACCTGGAGGCTGCTAGCTTACATGCAAAGTCTTTGAGGCTAGCCATGGAAGCCAGCTGAGGGAGAGAAGTAGCAAAGCCATCGCCAGGATCATTGAAGCAGGGGAGAGTGAGAACAGCTAGCAGGCAGCAGCTACCAAAAGGCTTAAATGCTGTCTGTAGGTAAGACCAGACTTCTCAACTACTGATAGTAATATGTTTGTATCATGTAGCTGGTAGTAAGTTGTGTAGCCCAGTAACTACGTAACATTTGTGCAAACTTTTATTATGACATACACCCCTGAATGGTAACATTGGCCTCTTTAATTTTGCACTGAGGTCCTACAACAAATTGCATGCTAACAATAAAATAAACATTTTTTTGAAAGAATGCATTTTACTTATTTGGTGTTTCCGCTTTCTAGGTAAACCCCCACACATGGTCCCCAAGTCCTGATTTCTTTTTCAATGCCTTTGGCTCAATAAGGTACAAAAACAAACTGCACAACACTTTCAGTTTCTCCTTTTGCTACAATAAAACCTGATTTGTGTTTATTTATTTTTTCCCCTCCAGGTTCTTGAACAATCCTGCTGGTGCTGAAGATTTTTTTTAAGGCTATTTTTTAACTGCTGTGCAGTGTCTTTTTTAAAACATTTTTTAAAATAAATTATTTTTAAAGAAAGGGTCTCTGGTTTCAGTCCATTTTAATATGAAGTTTCCTGTGATGCATCTATGGCAAGTAATACATTTAAGGGTTTAGACAACTGTAACTGCATGAATTAAATTCAACTTCCAGTCAGATGAAGTGGTTTCAGTTGGCACATCCATGCAAAAGTAATGAAACTCTAGAACCAGTTCCTCAGCGCTGCCCTCTCTTTGGCACAGTTGTGTGAGGTACGAGGTAAATTTTACCATCGGGTGTCTGTTGCAGGGAATATTCATCTATTGAGTATGGTTGTCCGTCTTCGTCTCGCAAGTGAGTGAATACTTCTGAATAGAGGTCTGTGAGGCGGCATTTAATGAAGGTCAGGCTGTGCTGGAACTCCAGTCTCTCCTGTGCCAGGTGCTCCTTCTGGGCCTGCAGCTCGTTCAGCTCTTGTTCAAGGTGAATTATGCTCTCAAGCTTCCTCTTCCTGCAATTCTGTGCCGCCACCTTGTTCTTCCCCCGCCTCCTGATGTCCCTGACCAGTGCCATTTGGTTATCTGTCAAAGTGAACTGTGTCAGGAGCTCATTGAAGTCGTCTACAGGGAGATTGATGATCTTTTCCATGGGGAAGGGGATCTTCAGAGACATTGCCCGCCTCTCATCTCTGCTGAGTGGTGCAGAAGTGGAGCTGCTTCCTTGTGGTTTTGTGTACATGTGAAATTGTGAGCTCCCTCTGCTGGATACTCCAGACTCAGTGTACATGTCATTCAGAGCAGCAGCCTGGCTCTGATGCTTTAACGGTCGCAGAGTCGCTGTCTCAGGTTGTGTGTGAGATGAAGTGTTCTGGGGTGAGAAATTTGACTGATGTGCACTTGAGTGTAAATATGACTGTCCCTGGTAGTTGACTGAGTAATGGAGTTGGGCTCTTCTGGCATTCTCAGGTTCACCATCTCTGTATGTAATGCCTGTGTCTCCACTCTGGTAACCTGGAACAGCACTGACAGGATTATCAGGGGAGGCCAGAGGTGGACTGGAACCCAGAGACAGACCCGAGTCTGACTCTAGATCATCAGTTGGAATAATGTGTGAACTCTGTCCGTGTGTAGTCCACTGCATGTGCCGACTCGGACCCTGAGAGAAACAAGCGTTGGCTCTCCTGTGCCCTTGGCCATCAACTGACCCGTTCATCTGTTCCCTAAGAGCCATGAGCGAGGGCAGTGCTTGAGAGGAGATGGGGTGCATTCTTTGATTGAGCTGATAGGCAGGTTGTCCGTACACTGCCCCTGTGTTGCCTCCTTGATGATGGCCCGCGGCCACGTCTTCAGAGTAACATCTATTGTAAGTGTCAGCGGAGCTGAGCTCACAGGTGGGAGGACGCTCTGAGTGAGATGGGGCCATCCCGTACACTCCCATAGGGACCATGGGCTCCATGGATTGGTACTGGGTTATTTCATAGGGGCCTTCAGCAGGGACTTCGAACTCCTGCAACAGACACACAAGGACCGCAGCTAAGTATGATTGATGGGCATACATAAATGTCACTTCAACTGAAGAACACCAGAATGATTGAACATATTTATTATTGAAACAAAGAATTTAACACAATCTAATTTGCCATAGAGTACAGTTTGCCCCCACTTCAGCATGCCACCCCAGGCCTATGAGGGGCTTTCATAGATGTGATCAAGTTTCACCTGGAAACAGATGGCTATTGTGCGGTGCAGGGGGCCGCCAGCATCATGCAGCACTTGCTCCCCTCTCACAATCTCTCCATCCTGCCATTACTCAAATAGGCCATTGTTGCCCGTATCCC
Source organism: Hippoglossus hippoglossus (assembly GCF_009819705.1). Taxonomy (NCBI): domain Eukaryota; kingdom Metazoa; phylum Chordata; class Actinopteri; order Pleuronectiformes; family Pleuronectidae; genus Hippoglossus; species Hippoglossus hippoglossus. The sequence goes on from NC_047157.1 coordinate 16,056,279, forward strand.
CCAGAGTGTGTAATAGTTTTTCAACACAAAGCATCACATGAGAATTGATAGATATGTATGTATTCAGTGTTTTTATTTATAAACCAAGGCTGTTGTATTTTATTCAACATGACCCTTAAATTTACCTTTTTCACTCACTTAATTAAATTTACTGATAAAATATTGTCTTCATATTGACTCATTCATTAATACCCAAAATAAACAATTACATTTTATTAATTCTTTCATGCAGAAGAAGTCTTTAATGCACACAGTTGCCATGACATTCATGTCCATGATATGCGAGTGTAAACTTTTAACCACAATTGTGAGAAATTTGCATGAATGTGCACATGCAACTGCAACGTTTTTCAATTTTTTTTTACGTTTTCTTAGCTTTCTGTAATTTAACAGTGACCCCTTAAAACTATCTTTTCTACAGTATATTTTAATATAATGCAGATATTTTTTACCAACTTTCTATGTTATAGTCTTACCTATATTTTACATTTCTATTTCTCTTTTTTGGTCAGTATATATATTTCTATCCTGGGCTCGAGCGATTGTATCGAAACCCAATTTCCACCCGGTCATCAATAAAGTGTTATAGACTCTGACATCTTACTCATCATTCTGCAATAAAATAATCCTATTTTGTTCACAGTGATACTTTCAAAGTGTGTCAGTTCTTCCCAGTTACCTGCAGCTCTGAGATGGCCATCAGTTCCTGCCAAGCTGCATCCATCTCTGCGTCCTGAGGTCCATGAGGCCTGGCTCCAGGGAAATTTGTCGGCGTGGGCACTCCACACGCCCTCCCTGGAGCAGCTTGGGTCTTGTTATAGACAAGAAAATAATTTCCATTAAAAATCTCACTCCGAAGTCTTCAGTGAGGCGCGATTGTGCATTGCGGTTTCCCACTTCTTGCAAAGACCTACCTCACAGGTTCTCCTCAGTGGGAGAACATAGTTGGCTGTCGAACACATTCAGGACAGGCTCTTGCTGCAAATACACAACCTGGTGGAGACACCACACAGCCGGTTATTAAGGCCTACCCAGCCTCTACACTGACATGCAAGAAAGAAGACGTATAAATGTGAACTAAGTGTGAACTGTTAATGCCAAGCCTTCCTTCTCACACACATTTCTAATACATTCAGTACATTACATGTCTGTAGAGCTGCCGGTGTGATATAAATGACTGTTTGGGTGGTGTGTGAGTTCTTTTGGAACACATGAAGGGTTCAGTTTAGTCTAGTTGACTCCTCCCATCAGCTGTCCCGGGGTCCAGCTATGCCAACCCCTGATAAGACAATCTGCGGGAAAACAGCGTGTTCTTAAAGACAGACTGGGGCCTGATGGCTACTATAGAAAATACGGCTAGTGTACGGCTAACATGTCTGCACAGATCATCAAGGCATTTTTTTTCGCTAAACTATACAGTCTTCTACTTTTAGCATCTCCAGTTAGTGTTTAAGACGTTTTAGCCTTATGAGAATAATCAGAAGTTCATTATAATAAGTGAACCGTGACTTAAAAACAGATGTGAACACTGAATTACTTTTTAATCTACTGAGACAAGTACGTGTACAGTATATACTTTACATATACATTATATATCGTTATATATCAGTGCATTTACAAACATGTATATGGACACAAGCATATACAAATTAAAATAATCTCTTTTTTTTCTAATTTGTTGTTATTAACTTACTTTTCCAATAATTTTAGCCTGAATTCCACAGTTTAACAAATAATACAAAGGCAAATTATCTATCTCTCTCTATATATAAGTATACCCATATACCCAGATATCTGTTGCATTGCTTCCCCTAGTGTAACAATGATTATCTGCATTGAATAAAGTAATAAATAAATAAATATGAGGAATCCATGTACACTTTGCTGTTAACTCAAAAGTCATGTTATCGGGGCCATAACATATTTATTCTCAGTCATTACAGTGTACAGGTCACTTTAATAATCTGCATATATTCCTCATGTGTTGATTCAATTAGTACTTTTTGAACAAATGTCCTGTCACAGCCTGCAGTGTCTGTGTCTTTGAAATTACAATTATTTCAATTTAAACGACAAAAGAGTTATCACAGTGAAGTACCAAGAACAGGCTGTGTCACACTGAGGTGTTGTATATTACAGTTTAGCCCCTGAAGAGACTTTAATGTTCAGCAACTCAATTCAACTGTCAAATCAACTGTCAAATGTAGAAAACAAAGAAGAAAACATCCATCTGATACATTTTATCATAATTTTCAAATGCCATCCATTGCCAGATATGTCTCCGTCTCTTTCTTTAGACTTACTTCTCTAACTACAACTTTCCCCTCATTGCAAAATGAGTTTACCATAATCCTGGTCATTACTCACAGTGGAAGGTTTTCTGCTATCACCTGCCACGTGAATTGTTTTGCACTGTTTAAAGGCTCTGAAACATTCAGTTATAACTAATACATCCTGCTGTAACTGGTGCCGTGTTGGTGGTAAGATTTTTTTTTTAAGGTTGTTTCCTTTACCGTACGGAATCATAATTCACTGTAACTCTAAGGTCTCACTGGCATCACTTGGTTGAATAAAGAAGTTGTAAAAACAGTCAGTAAAACTATGTCGGCAGAAATAAAAGTTATGTCATCGAAGTAATAATTTGTGAAAATGTATTTGCTGGAAAATAAATTTGATCTCAAACTAATGGAAGTTTGAGCAACATTATAATACAAATATATGCTTTTCAATAGGTTCTCTTTATTACACGATTATGTGAAATGTCAGTGTCTGAGAAGTAAGTGTTAGATGCACATTATGGAAGAAAGATTTGATTTAAGGGGTAAAGCTTTAAAGACTCAGCGCTCTGTGGTCGTGCAACAGAAAGAGAGAAGATCTGACAAATGAGTAGCGGTAACCGATGTGAGTGAACATACCTGAGCGGCATTCTCTGCGTCTTCAACAGGTGATGAATAGAGAAAGAAAAAAAACGTCACGGCATAAAGCACAATCCTCTGTGGAGTGAGAGCAAAAGGAGATAAGTTGTTTTTAACACGTGTTGTTTTGCTGATTACTTTTTAAAGATCAGAAGAAATGAAAACACACGAGGTCTCCGGCTCTGTCTCTCATTCAACTGTCCGTCTCTGTCTGCTCTGCCACTCTTACAGTCACCGGCATAAATGGGATGGCTCTGTGCAGACACACACAGTCTTCCTGTAAAGCACCCACACTACGGTTTTTTTGCACTCATGTATCCTTAATAGCACACTTGCACCCCAACCTCCAAATTTCCCTTTTCCCCACATGACAAACCACAAACCAACAGTTTGGCAAACACCATGGCAGTCACTCTGTCAGTCCACAGTGAAGTAGGTAGATGTTTACAAATTACAGAAAAGAATAAAGACAAGCAATTTTGATCCTAATTATGAAACGACAATACAAAACAGTGAGATTAAAGATGTGAAAGTGAGTGTGCTGGAGGTTTGCTTCTGTCCGGGCCGAACCGTACCAGAACTGTGTCCTTTTCGAATCCTCCCAAAAAACAAAAAGGTATGTGGAGTGTGATGTGGAGCACCTGGAGTCAGAGCCGGCGTCGCAGTGAGGGCCCTGTTCAAGCAGGGGCGGGTTGGAGGCTGGATTGAGACTTGGTTTAGTCGGGATGGAATGTACACCCTCCGACAGGTAAGAAAGACCACATTGTTCCTCTATCTGGCAGAGCAACCACCAAGGGAGAGAGAGGAGCAGGGGGAGAATGGAGGGGAGCGTGTCTTACATAGCAAGTGACCATTAAAATCCCTCACAAAAAAAAAAATCCCCTCATTGCCCTGATGTGAAACACTGTGCACAGTCAACTCACAAAAGCCCATGTGTTTTGTAGGCCCGTCTTATTGTGCAACAGCCTTCACACAGTTACAGTTTGTATTGTGGAGATGTTGCATAGTTATTGTTTCATTGAGCAACGTGTGAGAGATAACACTGACAGTCTGTCCCACAGAGTCAATGAACTTTTCTGCATTACATGAAATAGTCAAGACTCTTTCCCTCAGTAAAACACTCCTCACCATGCACATCGAGTACAACATAGTGGTTTTTATTTTTAAAAGCTTTTGTTGATGAGAACAGAAATCCCTGAGTGTATGTTAAAACATTTGTGTGTTTGTTCAGCTGCTGTGGAACAACACATGTTGCAACTGAATTCCTGCAAAGGCTTTGTTTGGTCTATTTTTGGAAAAGTACAAATTTGCGTATAAAACGTTTGCTAATGTGTGAGGCAGATTCAAAATGAATAGAATATATTTTTCTTGAAAGTGCCAAACTTGAAACAGATGTCACAATTACTTTCCTTGAATTACCGAAGGCAAATAAACAGTTCAGACTTGTTTAGGCCTGCATTAATACTTTGTTTGAATTGCAAATCAAGTGAAATGCATTGAGCAAATCAACGTTGTTAACAACATTTTGGGAAATTGAAACAAATTGCCAGCACATTGCATGCAAGTTTACGCGACACAAAATTTAGAATAAATAAATGCAAAATATATATCGACTCATTGAAGTGTATTTATATTTTTTGACAGTGTGCAAAACATTTTTCATCGATGTGACTCACTGAAAAAGATAAAGCTAATTCTGACACTTACAGTTGTGACAAAAATTAAGTTTTTTTATTTGCTAAAAATAAGGAATGTGAGTAGGTCTAAAGTTAGTTTGATGTTTTTGATGTAGAGTAAATGTTAGCTTTGAATGCTGACTTTTTTTTTTTTTACTGTGAAATAAATACATGTATATAAATCCAGGAAAAACCAGACATTCAGTAAAAGACTGTGTTCAGAAGCCATGAGAACATGGAGGGATTTGTCGGACACAATCCAATATCACATCCCACTGAGACAAAATGTTTTCTCTGCCATTGTTCTAAGTTGGAAAAGTAGGTGGCTGACAGAGTCAAGAAAGGTGAACGTCTACCAGGAATCAAAGAAGGGACTTCCCAACCCAAGTTCCTAGCACCCAGCCCCTGACTCAACCACTGCCACAGCGTGCCAAAGAGCACCCTGTTATTACCGTGACCACAGCGGTTTCCAATCTGGACACAGTTCCCAGGTCAACGCCCACGTTCCCTGTTTGTGTTTGTTTGCCTCAATTAGTCTTTGACATGTCTTCTCTGCAGCTTGCCTGGACCTCTCCGGGCTGTCAGTCTTTCCTTGTCATGCACCTCAGCACCACGAACAACTCCTCTTCAAAAATAGACCAGACTTTCTGGCAGGGCACTGCCCCTGTTGACTCACATCGGTTTAAATGTTCCTAATGACCATTACATTTTAATCTCATCTGAAATTAATGGCGAAATATGTTTTTTTTGTTACCCACCTCTTTTATGCATCCTGCTGTCTCCATGACATCTCATTTGTTCATTAAAGATGGGAGAATGTGGCATCTTTGTTTTTTTGTCTTAACATCCCGAAAGCTATATCAGACTTGAGCGGAAAAACCACCTCACTACTAAACAAAATGAGTGTGTGTTGGGTTGTGGTCTCAAAAGAGGGGATATTTTGGAGTTGGTTTCTGGGAAAGGAAAGAAAAAATAGAGAGTGCAGCTGGAGTATTATTTTGTATTCTCATATTAATGATAAAATACTTGTAAACTTGAATGTTAAAATGTTTTTATTCAATAAAATCAACATATCAAATAACAGGAATAGAAAAATGATTATATGCATAAACACAGTGGAACGAGTTTAGGAATACTCATATCCTGTATCACATGTTTGTAGATAATATGGATGATGCAAATTCAAACTTTTGTTTCACATGAGCTGTAGATAGATTTAACTTGAATCACCTCACCATGTGATTCAGAAATGTTTCCATCGCTGTTCCTTCTAAAACCATGATGGTCACACGTTATCGCCACCTGAAACAGAGCAAATGAGGAACCTGAATGTGCCGCATCATTCTTCTAAGTGTCTCAATAACGCTTATCTCAAGATGTGAAGATAAAGATATTTTGCAACAACAGTGTGATTATTTTCTTTAAATAACTTCTTTTTTTTTTCATTCATTTTCTTACATTCACATGACAACTGGTGTTGGAAGATATTCAAAACAAATGAGAAAATTAAGCAGATTCTTATTTTCTTATTGTTAACAGTGAAAGGTTGTGTGTGCATGCATGGGTGATTATTTACACGCAATTATGACAGTGTGTGCTTAACAATGAAGATCCAGACTGGTTAGTGATACAGACACAGAGAAGGAAGGAGGATGTTGGCTGACGGAAGCTCTGCTTAACGCTGATAAAAGCACCACTTGGTTCTGAGGAAGGGAACTGCTAACTGCTGTGGTTGCTGCATTAGCTGCGGAGAGAGGGGAGCAGCCCCTGCTCTCGCACGACACTTCTTTCTGTCTGTCTCTTACTCTCAAAGATTAAAAAGTTGAAATTAATAACATATTTAATATCTATTGCTTTGTTATTTATTAGTTGTATTCATTACCTTCAACCTTTTAATCTGTGAGAGTAACGGACACGAATAGAACATATAGCTGAGCTTTAACAGAGGATCAATACGAGGAATTATTACACAGTTTCATCAGGAAAAAAGTCGGTTTATGCTTCATATTTCATGTATTTGTGAAGGTTTATGAAGGTGTGCATGAAGTTTGCAAGCATGTGCACATTCAGCAAAGTTAAACTTCGACTTTTTTATGTTCAATCATCATCGACGTTCATTCATCATCATTCAACTTTTATTCATCACCAGCTCTGCCAGTCATCCCCATCATCATCGCTGTGATTTGGTTTTTAAGACACAAAAAGGTATCGACGTGTCTGGGCTCTAACATGAGGTGGCATGATGACAGTTACAGCTGAGTAACTGATGACCTGAAGTACAAGCTCGTCCAGCGCAGTGTACTGTTTCCTCTCCAGTCTGGGTAATTTTGAAATCTTAGTGGCTGAATTGTGAAAACATAGCGTAGTATTGCAACATTTCACAGTCGCCTACAGTCCTGTTATGAATGCATGTCAAAACAGTTTGTGTCTCTTGGCCATTCGGTCGAATTAATAGCTGCACACCGTTTCTTTTCAAAACTGTATATATTCCAGTATCATCTGAAACTCGAGCTCAAAAAATATCTTACAGTAAGGTCAGACCGTGATGTCACTGTATGGAGGGAGATAGAGGGAAATCCCCATCAGCCCGGGTTTCCAAATGCTTCCCAGAAGTGGGAAGAAAGATAATTGGAGTCGGTTAAATGTGGGAGGATCCTGAAAAAAGATGTCGATGAGTTAAAGAAAGCTGGGATGGCTCGTAAATGACAGATCCTTTGTTACCAAGCAGTCCCCACGCAAGAAACTGCAGCCACCTTACAGTAAATCACCAAATGTATGATTATTCATCACAATGGTTGAGCTGCACGTCCCTCAGCAGACTCTCAACTCTAAAATGAACCTCAGATATCGGCCTTAAGTTTGTGATTGTAGCCCAATATCACAAATGGCAAAGGATCTTTAATTTCTGTACAGAACATAAACGTTCTTTCTTCTTAGACCCTTGTTTTACATAAGGAAACACTCCCCTGAAAAAAAAGCTTTCACAGAGGGAACAAAAGGTGGAGAGAGACCCTGTGGCCACCATAAATAGGGAATGTGAAAAAAGAAAAACCGTTGTTTTACTTTGTGATAAATCAACATGTTTGGGATAGTCGCAGTGGAGGAAAGTAGCAAAGTACAACAAATCAAGTACTGTAAGTTCATTTTTGTACTTTTATTTTACTTCAGTATTTTTATTTCATATTGATTTATACTTCAACTACACTACATATCAGTACATTTATGGCTGATGGTTGTAGGCCCTATTCACCATTCCACAGTTCGGGCTGAGGACCAAAGGTGCAGGGTTCATTTCTGTCAGGGCTTGGAACAATCTCCCTGATGAGATCCATCTGGCAAACTCCTCTTCTGGATCCTCTGTTAAATCTCTCCTAAATACACATGTTTATAGGTGTGCTTTCTCCTAGATCTGATCTTACTGACTATTTAAATCATTTTATAATGCTTTGTTTCATCTTGTTTTAACTCTTTTCTCATCTGTGAAAATTTTTATTTCTTTATCTGTGCTCTATTGCTGTGTGATTTTCAAATTGCTTTGTAAATTGTATCTTGTTGCTTGCTTCTAAACAGTTTCCTATTGTTTGCCTTCAATTTCTCATGTTTAACTTGTAAAGCACCTTGTAACTGTGTTTTTAAATGTGCTTTAGGAATAATGTTTACTATTTGTTAATGCGAAATCTAAACAAGGAATAGATTATGATGTATAATTAAAGATTAAACCACCCAGACCTAGAAAGTACTTTAAATAAGCCTCACCTTTACAATAAAGTTTGTTTGGAGTATTACAGAACATTTCCTATAAAGTCTTAACTATGCCCTGAGTAACAAGAGGCATTATTCCTATGACAACTATTATTACTATTTCTTTGTTCTATGATAAACAACGACTGAATAAGACATCACTGTGGTCAGGTTTGACTGTGATCACTAGTTGTGATGCTTGATGTAAATCGTTCAGTGTTAACTGATGCAAACTGGTGGTTACAATAAGATATATTTGTGAGTCACAACTTCAAGGGATAGTTCACTGAAAAATTGGAAATTCACTCACACTTTTGGAGTTTCAAATTCAAATTCATTTACACCATGTTTTTAACCTAAAAATATGGTTTATATTCTGTGGTTTGAGTCCAATTTGAATGTCGGGGCTTACGGACACTTGAATGACACAACAGGAGCAGTACGGAGGCATTTTATTTTTCTGTTTAAAGAATCTGTCATCAGTTACTTCAATTGAATTGGATTTGGCTGCAACGCTGTTAACTCCTAAAACGTTTTAAGGACTGAAGCACTTCACTCACTCTTCCATTATTATAGTGGTGAGTAGATAATGAGTGAATTTTCCTTTTTCCCTTTAATGTGCAGCTTTCTCACATCATCAGTAACATGAGAAGATGGAGGGAGGGAAAACTATTACATCGATAGATAGATTTTATAATTATTATGACAGATAATAATAATAATCACCATAATAATCATAATCATAATAATGCTTTATTTTCCCCCTCCCCCGGAAGTAATAGTTGTGCTCTTTGCCCTGAACGCACCACGTAACGGACTGTGTCAGCCAATCCGAAACAGCCTCATTGACTGTACGTATGACGTAGGCCGCTGGTAGCTCGCTATCTGGACTGCTAACCAAGCTAAACAAGATGGATTCTCCCATACTGGTAATGCTAACGCCTGTATCTATTAAACACACTGTGCGGTTCACCCAGGTTTTTATATATAACCGCTTCACTAGATCGGCTCGTTGAGAATTGTTCCTCAGCTAAATGTGCTAGTTTCGCTATCGAGCTAACTGATGTTGACAGAGTTGGCTAACGTGTTAGCCTCGGGATAGCTAGCTCCGTGTACGTGTGTTTATTGGTGATGTGGAAGTGCCATGTCTTCCTTTTCAAATGCATAACAATCACGAGTGTGTCATTGAAGAGCGACTGAGCTGTGTTTGTTTTATTAATGTCCTCGCTGCCTGTTCATTCCCAGCCTATATGTTTGACTGAAGGCACCGATCAGTGAACTTAATGTCACTAACTTTGTATTGTGGATTGTTTGTGTCTGCCTCCTTCAACAGGAACCATCCTTATACACTGTGAAAGCAGTTCTGATCCTGGACAACGACGGAGACAGGCTTTATGCCAAGGTACGCGTTAGACAGATGTGCAATAACATCATCTTCAATCTTTACTCATCCTGTGAGTTAGACTCAACATTGTTTTATTTATCTTAATGTAGGTTTAGGTGAATCATTGTGTTTGTGTTTGAGGGCAGACATGTCTCAGATGTTTGTTATGTATATGTTAATAGTAACAAAGACAAACAACAGTTATTAGAAATGAATAGTTTATCTGTTTATAGTTTGGTAGAAGGTTTTATTTACTGGGATTTTACTCATATTTACACTGACTGCGACTGAAAACGGGTGTAAAAGTTTTGCCTCATCTACGTCTGGCAATACTCTGTATGTTTGTTGTTGTCAAATCTCATAAAAAGGCCAAAATCAGCCATTTACCTGTCCTCCCTCAACCTTATAAGATCCCACTAGCATGTGCTCTGTAGTTTATTTTAATTCATTCCCACACAATAGCTTTGGCTGCTCAATAGACCATCAGACAGACAGCTGAATCAAGTTTCTAACAAAAGCAGAGTGTTGTTTGCTAAATCAGTACCTAGTTGGTTGAGCAAATTTAATTATTATATAAAAAATATAAATTATTATGTCTTCAGCAGGAAGAAATGGGTAATAGAGATCAGCCGGGAAAATCAGAAAGTACTGAGACACAGAGTAATGTGCTCGTATTTGAATTGTTCAGTGTATGAACAAATACAGAATCACACAGCCTCATCTTCTAATCTTAGTTCAAACTAGTTAAAGGTTGATGTGAGTTTTGATTCACGTGTTTGAATGTCATAACGGTTTCATTTTCAATTGGTCTGCAGTATTATGATGACACATACCCAACAGCGAAGGAGCAGAAGGCGTTTGAGAAGAACATATTCAACAAAACACACAGGACAGACAGTAAGATGTGTTCAGATCAAACATCATTATACTTTGCTTTCCTCATAACGTGTCCAATCACATAACATGATTATTTTTTTGTGTGCCCTCAGGTGAGATAGCTTTACTCGAGGGTCTTACTGTTGTTTACAAGAGCAACATAGACCTCTTCTTTTATGTGATTGGAAGCTCACATGAAAATGAGGTAAATTCAATTTTATGATTCTCATTAGTCATATGAGAGCAGGAAGCACATTTTGAGCCCTGATTTTAATACAATTTTAAAGTATTGAATCGCATACGGACCTGGACAAGTTATTCTGTTTCTTCATGATGCGTCTTTATTTTACACTGTTGTGTACATTTAGTAGTAATTTGTGTGTTTGTTTTTACTTTTCACCAACTGCAGCTTGGTCTGAAGTTAACAAATTCATTTTGTTGCCTGCTGTGCATTTAACTTTGAATTTGAATGCCTTTTTAATTTGTACTTCCTCATTTCCTCAGTGGTGTTATTTATGTTGCCAAATAATATAAGCGATGTGGCTCCAGAGGAAACTTCACTCTTTATATCATTTCCATACAAATACCTACAGAATACAGCAGTTCAACTGAAGGTGTTGGCAATGATTTATCCAGCAAAGATTTTATCTGTTGAGGTCTGCATCAGTTTTACACCTCAGGTTCAGATTATTCATGTGCAGTGTCTTCAGCTTTGTGACACACTGTGTATTTTTTCTGGCTCTGGAAAAATACATTATTTAATCTAAAATAGTACAAGTACATAAGATAAACTTTTTTTAAATATAATTATTTTAACCTTTATAAACTGAGGTGTTCTTTTTGCACTATATGTATCTCTTATTTAGCTTAGAGCCTCCACATAAAATACAAAATTTGTTTGTACTTGTTTTGCAAGAATGTTGAGCACCATTAAAAAGTGATTTTTCGTTTTTTCAAGTTGATGCTGACACTTGATTGTGGATCCATTAGTCTCAAACAGATTCTCATCAATTGTTTTATTCTCCGCAGCTCATGCTCATGGCTGTTCTAAATTGCCTCTTTGATTCGCTCAGTCAGATGTTGAGGTACGTTCTGGCAGCTGTTATTAATGTCAAAAACATTTTCTTCTAAAAATCTCTCTTGAAGTTTCGAAAGTCCTGCTTGACGTTTACAGTATGTTTTTGTCTTTCTCTGTAGGAAAAATGTTGAGAGGAGGGCGTTGTTGGAGAATATGGAGGGACTCTTCCTGGCTGTGGACGAGATTGTGGACGGAGGGTAAGTAAGAAATAAGCAGCTGGAAAACTTGTGATGCAAAGTCATCTAATGCTAAACGGACTGCGGTATTAATGCAGCGTCTTCTATTTCTCTGGTATCACTGTCTATTGGTCTGACTCTTTGCTGCCTCCTGCAGGGTGATCCTGGAGAGTGACCCGCAACAAGTTGTGCACCGTGTGGCTCTCAGAGTAAGATCAGCTCCTCTCTGAAATATTTCGCAATGTTTTAATTTAGTTGTGTCTGCTGTAACATAACAAATGTTCCTACAGGGGGATGATGTGCCTTTGACAGAGCAGACGGTCACACAGGTAAGAAAACGGGCTGCCTTGATCTTCTCTCTGCTATAACATGTAGAAGCTCTATTGGTTTATTGACTGTTAAAAGGCATTACTTCAGAGCCTATTCCATCACTCTTGTCCACCCCTACTCTGTCACTGGCCTATCGGTTCACATACATTGCCTTCTCTTGCATACATGACAGTGTACATGATAGCTAATTATTTTGTGGTGAAGTAGTAGGAAGCTAACGGGGACTCCTGAGCTTAACTCCTCACAGGAGTCTGCTTTTGTGTGTGAGCTCCTCATGATTAATGTTGTCATTTAAGAGGCCTGAGACTGGCTACCGCCATCCCTCCTCTGGCTTTGATTAATAGCCGTCCCCAATCCCCGTGCTTTATGGTTATGATTCAGCTTTCATTCGATGAATTAAGATGATTAATTAGGCCTTTCATATTTCTCTTCATTTCCATCACCAGTTCATCATTCTTTGTTCGTTTTTTTAATAAGTATGTGAAACTTTTTTTCCGCCCAATTCTTTGCTTTTACCGCAACAAGATGCAACTTGTTTTTCATTTTATTTTATCGACACTAATTACTCATTGGAGTAATTACAGAATTTTGATGAAAAAACATTAAATAAATCAGACATATTTAGGAAACTTATATCTATGAGTGTGTGAGAACTGGTGCAGCTTGACCACCTTGGCGGGGGTATGCGCTCTCCTGACTGCCATTCTAGTTTTATACTTAATTGTTTTGTTTTTTGGGTGATCTGCTTGGTCTGAGTTGAGTTTTTTCTCCACAGGTTCTTCAGTCTGCCAAAGAACAGATCAAGTGGTCGCTTCTACGATAGAGTGACCCGAGCACCAGTCTACCAGTGAGCCGCTGTTCAGCCCAGTCTTCATGGCACTGATCTTTTTCCTTTTTTCCACTTCTTCATTCAAAGCTGTGAGGAGTACAACTGGCAGATCCAGTCACACTCCCCGAACTAAGGCTTTATAAACTTAAATGTTCCAATTCCTTTATTTTCTTTGTGCATTCTATGACATAATCCACTTGATGATAAGATATGGTGTACATTCCAGTTTCAGGGCTGGCCTGTTTTGTTATATTTGTTTTTTAATTACAGAACCTGGGAGCTTCTTAATCCAGTGTTTTATGCTGTAAAACTCTGCCACAACATTCCTTGTATCCCTTAGAACAAGAACTGTATCCGATTTGATATCCATCTGTCACCTCCTGCAGATCACTGCAGTTGGTATCAAGTCTTTATCTCCGTCTCTCATTGTACATGAATATTGTTCTTAAAAAAGTGTACAAGTAGTCAAACCACTGATCACAGGTCCTTCTGCATTGACTTTCTCCGGAGATCTTCCATCATCAGATATTATTAATAAATGTTTGTTGACACTGGCACGCGATCATCTGTGATATGTTGAACGGTTCCTCCATCATTCTCACACAGCGTATGTGAAGCTTTTATACCTAATCAGGTTTAGCGGGTTTTGATGCGCTAGTGTATTTCAGAGCTGACAAGCTGTTTACTCTTTGTTCTTCAAAACCTCAGCCAGAGCCAGCAGGAGGTAGAGCAAGGGCGCCATCTCCTGGTGTTTTCAGCAAATAGCCAAGGCTGAGGTATGCAAATGCATTCAGACAATGAGGTACAGAGAGGGGGGGGGGGGGGGGACCCATTCGTGCAGCTATGATCAGGAGCCCACACAATAATTTGTGCTGTCACATGCAGATAAGTTTTATGGAGTCATACTTAATTCATTTCATCTCGATATTGAGCCACTGTGTGCATCGTGAATTGTGCGCTCCCACGTCTGCACCCCCCACCTTCACACACAAATGTCATGCACTCATTTTAATGCAAATGAAGGATACACCCCAGAGAGAAAGGGATGTGAGAATAAGCACTACATCATGTCAGGACCTGATGCATATTACAGGAGAGGTGATATATTTGCATTGTTCAAGTTAGGTTTCCCTGTATGTGCTCATGCTGATCACTCAAAGGTGTTCTTTTTGTGGGGGGATTTGTGTTGGTTGTGCTACAAACAGATCCAACCATTGCTAATTTGAACCATATTAAGTAGCAGGTCTTGTTACAGCTCATTTCTCTTAAGTTCCCTGTCCTTACAATCCAGACTCTTCATCCCAATGAACATGCCGTGCTCTGACATGTCTGTTGGCCAGAGTTAAAAGTCATTAAGCCACTGTTTGCTGCATTTTCACAAATCTGCCTATTTAATAAGTTTGCCATATTTCTTTTAAATGTCTTTCACTCATCTGTACCTGACTACGTCCTTTGGCTTACACATCAAAGTGAAAGAAGAACTGAGCGCTCTTGATGTAGAGATGTCTAATGCCTGGAGCTGTTTGTGGAAAAAGATCGCACACATTAGCGGTTATGTCGGAATGCAGGCCATTTATTTGCCCTGTGGGAAATTTCATACCTTCCACTGGCAAACAATTGGTTAAATCTTGTGGGAAAATGGCTGTCATAGTGTGAGATGCAGTCATGGCGTTTTGAGACACTTAGGAATAAAAACAACAAACATACAGATATTGAATCAGTCTTGTGTGCACACTGTACGCTGTGTGCAGAGAATTTCTGTTAAAGGAAAATACATTACATAGGTATTCCGGGTTCAAGGAATGTATTGATTTCAGTTACTCTAAATAATTCCAGGCCAAACTATAAATTACAAATGCATAAATGCAGTAGCATTTTTAAAATATGCATTTATGTATCAATCATAGCTATGTGCTGGGAGTTAAATTTGATACAAAACAAGGAAACAATGTCTATATATGCACCTGGATACGTGTGTTTTTGTTCCATATATAGTGAGCAGTGTAGTCTATGAAACTGTTACTGGCTCTGCCCTGTGGACCTATTGTCTTGGCTTCTCTCCAGTTTGATTCAGCCCTTGAATCTGTGTCTTTATGGCTGCAGAGATAGCATGAATGGAGGCTGTGTCGGTGCTCCTTGCTCGGTGTTTTACTGGCGAAAGAGCAGTAAGGAAGGCAAAGGTAATCACTATAAATGGACTCAGTTTACTGGTATAATGAGGACGACTCCTGTCTCAGCGTGTGGTTTCAGCGAGGGGGGGAGAAACATGAAGGTCAAAGAGGACAAGGTTTTCACATGTAGACCGCAGTAAATGTGATTAGATGAGATCCCAGCAAGGGCACGGTGGGGAAGAGAGAGGGTTAAAAAAGATTCCACCCAAGGTGCCTGTCCAGACCCTCACTCTTCATCTAGATAGCCCCGCAGCGCCATCGGCAGCCCAGTGACTTTCTTTCATCCGCTAATTACAGTTGCACCATCATAAAAACCAGCAAGGTAATTTATATTAATTATACAGGAATGAGTATAACAGTTTGAAACGCCATGGCTTGATAGGCTGTACATAACACGCAGTAAAATTGTCAGAGACGTGTGGGCCAGAGCCTTGTAATTGATCGATGCATATAGTGAAAGAGTCGCTCGTGTGTGTGTGTGCGTGTGTGTGTGTGTGAGAATTAGAGTCAATAAATTATCATCATCTGTAAGCTTGCAGAGTCTTTATGTCATAGTCAATGGGCCTGAGTACCCATCCGATGCCTTGCCCCTCTAAAGAGAAACAACGCTGGGGAAAACAATGACAGTATGTTGGATCCAATACAGTAAACATATTACAGAAAGTGCCATTACTTTGTCGGAGCAGGACAAAGGGCAAGACCCGCATGATGTTTAATGACCTAGTGTATTAAAATTAACAAGGGGCATTTTTATCTCCAGTGCGCTCACATTTCCACCCAGTACAAAGATCTATCAAAGATTATCGTAATTTGTGCGAAAGCAGGCTAATATCAAAGGAAATCAAAGGACATTAACACTTAGCACAATTAGCGCTTGAAGCAGTAAAAATGAAGGAAACAGCCATATCTTCAGAATCATTGTAAACACAGCCTTTAAAAATACGTCATTAAAGTCTGCTGGAGGGGCATGTGGGTTGTGTGTGTGCATGCTGAGAGAGGATGGTATGGGTTCAGGCCTGCCTCCCTTTGCCTCAGCAGCATGATGTGGTTTATGGCCCCAGTTGCCCTCTCTGGGTCTGTTTATGGATTCCCATAGAATGGAGAATCATGGCCACTCCAGGGAAAGCCAGCCAAAAACAACACCTCCACCACTGCACTCTCGCCTGCCTTTGCCATAATTCAGCCCACTGTTTATGTTTCTGAAGAGAGAGAGGGGGGGGGGGGCTGAGTATTCATAGTAATCACATAAGATGACTGTAAATTCTGATGCTAATGTTTAATTTTTTTGTTGATGTAAGATAAAACCGTCACCACAAATGTGGCTGGTTTATTGGATGTCGTTACAGGTTGGTGAAAAAATTGTGGGCTTTGTTAAGGGAAAGCTTTTTTCTTGCGGTTGGAATAGCATTGCCTTTGCAGGACCAGTTATTTTATGATACCTGTAAGATTTATCACATGAAAATGTTCAACTTTGATAGGATAATGAAAGTGCACCACCAAGGGCGTTGTTAATCGAGGAAATATTCTACCTGATGTGTTTTCCCTCTGCTGTTTTCCCCACAGTTCTCCTGTACCAGTGCAGTGCATTACTCTTTACTGAAAGCATACTTTGGAAGAATGATAGTGGAGGCACTCTGGACGTGAAAATACTCTCTGCTCAAAGCTGGTGCTGGTTACGCGCAGCAGGGCCATATTGTGTTTCTTTATGGTGAGATGGCAAAACAAAATCCTGGGACAGAGTTGCTCGGGTTTGCTGTGCCGCAGGGGGAACTCCATCATCCTCTGAGGCCGCACAACTGGGTCACATCTGGTTAGTGAATGGTCTCAACTGGACCCTGGCCGACCCCCCTCCTCAAAAACCCCTCACAGACTGGCTGCAGTCCTGAGGGCCGCGTCTGGCCGTGCCGCCTGTCGCTGCTGCGGACGGTGCAGTGTCATGACAGTCAAGAGGTTACTCGGTTACTGCTGTCAACACTAAAGTTTGGGCTTTGCAGTGATGCAGAAGAGCACTAAAGTAGGGCCCTGAGTCATTTTCACTGCAGAGTCGAGATCAGACACAGCCCTGGCTGCTGTAAAGCTTTTATGAGGGTTGCTGTTGGTGTTGTTCCACTCCCACTGCACCACTACATCTATTCCTCCTCTTTCTTCAGGCCATGTTTAGTCTTGCTTTGCACGAAAAATTCCTCCGCATGCCTTGCAGCTTTTTTTTTACTACAGTTTGTGTTTATGCTTTTTTCTGTCACAGCAGCTAAAGAATGTATAGAAAAGCATTTTCTGTGGCATACCTCTGAACCCTCAGTTTTGTTCCCTCCTCCCTGTGTCATCTATTCTTTCTCACTTTCTCCCCTCCCTCCCAGTGGATTCCCCCAACCACACCACAACACCGGTTAACAGACGCTGGCCTGACAGATTTACTGCCATCGTCTTTCCATTGGCCGCCAGCGTGACAGCAGAGATTTAATGCCGCCTCCCCATTGGCCAGGGCTTGACAGGTGAATTTATGGCTGCACTGTGATTTGATGCCTCCTGCCTTTGAAGTGAGTTACAGCTCTGTCGCTTATAGGACACAGAAACGGTGTCAGGTTGCAATCGTAAAATCTTATCCCTGAAGGGAGGTGGCACAGGAGTATAATAGTCCTGACGTCATGAGGGGAGAAAAGACCTTCTTGTGAGCACAGGGGAAGAATGGAGAAATGTGTGATAGGATAAAATGCTAGGTATCTATCCAAAAAAAATGCTTTGAACACTTCACAAAATACTCTGTCAACACCAAAGAAAGCATTTGAGTTGTGCTGCGGAGCAAGAGACATGGAAGACTTGTGTGTTTTGCACATCTGCACGCATCCATAATGATTTGATAAGGTTTTTCTGCCTCAATGTGCATGTCCATTAGTCCAAGCTGTCTTATACGTCCTCCATATTTAAATTTCGAAAAAGATAAATGAGCAAAATGAAAGCGGATCCACAGCAGCAATCTTCCAAAGTCACTTTGGGGCCTGACTTGTGTATCTGCTCGCTGCAGCACCCGTGTTCGTGCAACACCATCATCTATCTGCGGCCTATCTCTTCATCAGCCTGACAGTCTATCCTGACAGGATCAAGAGGAGCGAGAGCGTGGCCCTGTAACAGCCTTGACCCATGGAAATCTCTTAAGGGTAAATAGCACGGCTGCCCCTGCCCTGTCTATCAACCTCCAGTGAATCCATGCACCGTTTCCCCGGGAGATCAAATCCCTCTCTTTACTCTTTCACTTCACACCTGAGGTCGTCTGCTCAAGTGGAAAATTGTCTGAAAATGAAGAGGCAGAGGAAAGCCCTGGACTTGCCTTGTCAAGCGGGGGTTGCATAATTTGACGAGAGACCTTCTCGTGAACTTGATAACTCGGGGTTACGCAGCGTGCCCTCTGACAATGTGCCATGTAAGAGAAAGAAAACAGGTATTACATCTGAAAGAGAGACGATCCCCCTGAACTCGGAGGGGATGATGGATGGTTTTGCGGCGTGTTAGAAGACGATGAGACAAATACCCATGAATAGAGGTAACTGATTACATGAGGTCTTTTCTGTACATGTGATTCTGACTTCTTTTGAACTGTCAAATTTAACCAACTCAGCAGTTTTTAAGGTCACTGAAAGTTGATATTCTCTCATACTGGAGATGAAATTATTTTATTTTCATCTCTCCCTCAGTGTGTTTCTTGTCTGCGGAACTAAAGGTTGTGTTTTCCCTCATAAATAAGTCTTCAGTGAAGTATCAAGCAAATCTGAAATTTCAACTGTGAGACAATTTTAACTATGATCTAAAACTGAAAAGAAAACATATTCGGCTCCTGGTCTCTTTGTTATGCTTTAATGTTGTTATGGGTTTAATAAGACTAAGTCTATGCCGCCATGCTTGTGGCTGTGTGACTCTCTGACACTCACAATTACATGGGATCACCAAAATTATAATCATTCATTCTCGGTGCACGGGGGGGAAATGAACATCTGTATAAAGTGTCATGGCAATCCATCCATTAGCTGTTGAGACATTTCATTTAAAAACCAGAAATGTCACAACCCTAACTTGGAATAAAAGTCAGAGGATCACCAGGGTCAGTGGGATCGAGTATCAACATGAATATCTGTGCCAAATTCTGCGCCAATCAATCCTGAGGTCCTGAGAAATTTCACAGGCTAAGTGAAAACCCTGACCTGCGGGTGGTGTCGAAGGAAAAGTCAGGGGATCGCCAAAGTCAGCGGGATTCAATCTTTGGGCTGCTTGAATGTCTCTGCAAAGATTTTTATGGCAGTCTGTCAAATAGAGGTTGAGATATTTCAGTCTGGATGGAAGATGTGGACCAGCTGACTGACTGATATTACCGTCCCAAGCGCCGTGTCACAAGTGTGGCTGAAAAATTGAGCCAACTGCTTTCACCTCTGCCTGTTTTATTTGTTTGTCAGCAGGATTACGCCAAAAAAAAGTGAATTGATTTCCAGGAAAGTTGTTGGACCGCTTGGAAGAAAGGACCTCTTCGATTTTGGGATCGGAGCAAAGGGCTGGATCCAGGAATCACTTTCTTTAACATTGTGAGATTGTTTGTTCTGTTTTCCCAGGGAATAAGTCATCAAACTCAATAAAATAAATCAGGCATATTTAGGAAACTGATATCTATGCGTGGTTGAAATTTGTTATGCTTTATTGAATTTAATGGGACTGTTGGGCCGTGGCCGTGGCATATGCTCTACTGAGTGCAATTTAAGTTTCTGGAAGTGACTAAAATCAAGTTTGTTTCCCTAAAACACGTACACTTTTCCAAACAAAGAGATTCAAGAGAGAATCTGTTGAACAGTTCAATATTGACATTTCACGCGTTTGTCGGTGCAAACTGTGAATAAAGCTGTGGTGTCCGAGCAGCTGATGATGAAGAATCCTCCTAAACTAAATAAAAAAGGTCTCCTCGCCTATCACACATGATTAGAGAGCAGTTTGTATGTGAAGTTAAAGAAACCCTTCCACTCTGCGTGTTGCCCCCTTTTTAAAAGACGATATCACAGATGTCAGATCGCCCCGTGAGATGACATCTGTTAGAGGAAAGCCAACAGGGGGAAGTCTGAGGTGGCACTTACACTCAGGGACCCACATCGCGGCTGGTTGGGTTGTTCCCCCGGAGAAGCAGCTCCGTCCAAATGTGCCCCAACAAGCTGCAGATTAATAGGGTGGCATAAGGCCAGCGCGTGTTAATGTATCTGCCGAGGCTAAACGCACCTCGGTTGGAAAGTGACTTTTACACAGTTGGCCGGGCGCCGCAGTGTCCGTCCTGTCAAGGGGAATGTGGATGACTCCCGGGCCGAATAAATCTTAGCAACAAGGTCCGGAACAACTGAACTTGATCTTTGTAAATGCCTGCATGCTGGAGACCCTTAGCGGAGGTGTAGATGGCAGATTAGGCAACTCTCCCTCCACACTCCGCAGCCTCTGGGCTTCCTTTGTCTGTCGGCTCTTTGTGAGCGCTGACGTTTTTCAAGTGGCAGCAGAAAAATTCCGTGAATTAAAAAGAATTATTGTCACTGGAGTGAGATAAGATCATAAGCTGCAAACGCCCTTGACTGCACAAAGTTGCTAATTTCCTGTCGACACTCACATTTGTCTTCCAGTCCGTGCGCCCTGGTTGTCCTGTGTGCTGCTGCACATTAGAGGTTTGTGTAACAGCAGACAGTCGGACTTGTCATAGGAGGAAATGCACAGGTGTCACAAAGACAGGCAGCTCCTGTAGTGTCCCAGTGAACCATGACAACGTGACTTAGCGAGCTTATGTGCACTATACCTGGGGGACCATGAAACTGGAGCAGCCAGATAATTCAGCCATTGGTTCTCATGTTGTGTATTCCTCCAGTAACATGTAGGAATTAACTTGTATGAGGCATCAATGTTCAAAAAGTTTTAACCACATTAATCATTTTTACCTCTGGAGGTAAAGAGGTGTTTTGTTGGTTTATCGGCAGGATTTCGCAAAAACGGATGTGCACAAAACTTGGTAAAGGGAGGGGACAGTGGTCATAAAACAACACAATTTTGGCTTGGGACAAAGAGGAAGATCAAGGAATTTTGTATCACCTTCTTTTCAATCAAAAGGTGATCATTTGTGGATCTTAATGGAAAACATCAGACATGTTTAGAGGACTGACATGAGTGTGTGAAGTTTGGTGCAGCTTGATTGAATTTAATGGGACTATTGGGCCTTGGTGGAGTTCTAGTTGTAGTTACCTCTGATAAGGAGGTTATGTTTTCATTGGCGTTTGTCTGTAAGTTAGCAGCATTACACAAAAACTCAGTTTGGGTCAGGAAATTAGATGTTGGGGCAGATCCAGGAATTTTCTTTTCACTTACTTAAAAATTTCGATTTCAATACATTTTAAACAGATTTCCCACTGGGGGGGGGGGGGGGGGGGGGAGGGGGGGGGGGGGGGATTTGGGTGAACTTAAGGAGGTATGCGTCTACTGAGTACCACCGTTTTTCACTGTTCCTGCGATCCACTTTCTCTCTCAGACTTCACTTCATGAAGCCAAATTGCATTTTCAGAAAGGCACTTTTGAAAATGCAGGTTGTAAACGTCACTGGGGGTTCATTTTAATCTATGAATATTCATGATTTTAACATATCAAAACATGTAAGTAGGCCAAACTTTTCTTTTCCCTTGTTTCCAGTCAGTGGATGACGGCTCTTCTCCTCAGCGTTATAGTTTGAGTTCTGGGAATGATACGCACAGGCTAATTAATCTGGTTGAGTTACACTAATTAGAAAGTAGTGACAGACGTGTGAGTGTGGGACAGGTTGAAGCATGATGTGACAGATTAGTTCCCATCAGAGACGTGTTGTGAAGCAGGCAGACGACTCCTCTGTAACAATCACTTGTTTTCTACATTTAGTCAACACCAGCCCCCTATGGACACAACTTTCTTTTGTACACTTTGGAGGCCATTTTGTCCACCCCCTGTAAAATGGCTGTCCCTTTGCTACATACGAAGCTCTCCTGTAATTCTGCACCACTGAAGTTCTCATATTAACACATGACACCTTTTGGTTATAACGTAGAACTGGATCCTTCTCACATGCATAATTTATTTCTGAATAATAGCCCCCAGTATTAGAGAATATTATAATATTTGGTAATCATTAATACGTAATGCATGCACACTGTCTCTGTCTCTGTTTGACAGGACACTGAAATTTATGGCAAATTCTTTCACGTAATATCAAATAATTATTGAGCAAGTGTGATAAGTCAAATTGAAGTTTTTACAATCATGCAGCCACAGTTGGGTTTACATTAAAATGCATGTAAGTGAGTAGTGAGTGCACCAGCAGGGTTTGCGTTCAGCATTAAGTCATTTATTGTCAGATTTGATCTCGAGCAGATTTTTACATTTCGGTTTCAATTCAAAGGAAAAGCATCAGTTGTGTGCTCATATCTGGATGTCCACGCTCAGGGAACATGTTCTTTAGAGAACGTTTGAGAACATGGGTGAATCAGAGGGACCCGGACAGATGAATTGAAATTCTAATGATGAGCAGCAGCAGCAGCAGCAGCAGCAGCAGCAGCAGCAGCACGCTGACGGCCATGGAACACCTCAGACAGCTTAAATATCACTGCTAATTAACACAGAGAGGTGGGCTGTCACTGTACATGATGGATGTTCGGGGGGGCAGATCGCTGCTTTCAACCAACCAGTGATTCCTGTATTAATCAAACCCTGAGATGAAAAGGCTCTCCCACACCTCGGGGAGAGGGAGATAGCAGGAGCCATTGTTGGGAGGGTTTCAATCACTCGCCGTGAGCCTGTGATGTATTTGATCAGGGGCCATCCAAACATTTGTAGGAGACAGAATGTTTCTGCTGCCGAGCGCTTGTTTTTGTAAACCTCTGAACCACCCAGATGTTGACAGAGCCACAGTGTGCACAGTCAGCTGAGATTTACTGGTTGTTTGGGGGGAAATTTCTGTTTGGAGGACCTATTCTTTTCCTCCCTCTGACAGGAGAGGTGTGCATGTCGAGAATTGGCTATCAGTCTTAGAGCGCGCTCGCCTCCCTGATGGAGTGAGCCATCCTCAGTACAAGGCAGCACTCCTACACTTTACCTCTGGACTGACTCCATGATCAGTCTGTCTCGCAGAGATGATTTCGAACCCAGATTTTCAGCACTTTGTGTATGAAGATGGAGTGTTATCTTCCCCTCTCTGATCTCCTCCCCATCTACCTCACTTAAGGAGGTCCATTGTTAAGTGCCAGGGGCCTGTGGGTGCTGTAAATCAGGCTGCGGAGGGAGAGGATGTCTCCCATGGGGGAAAACGCACACTCCCAGCAGCCTTCAGGCTGATCTCATCCTACCTATCCTAATGCTTTAATTAAAGAACTGGTCAATAGCAAAGAGGAAGGTGCTAAAGGGTATGATCTGCACCTCCTAACATACGACTGATGTGGCAATACCCTCACAGGCAGAAAGACGGGGAAGCAGACTTGAAGAAATTCTTTCCTCCTGGCTGAAGAATGTGGATATCACACAGATGGTTATGTCTGTTTGATTGCCCACTTTGACAATATCACTTCTTAACAGCAACATTTGAACAGATCATCTTTATACAGGACTGACTGACTGTTGTGTATTATATCATTTCCTCTCCACTATTACAGATAACATGTGTTTTGACTGTGACTACTTTTACCTGAATGTTTGCATTTCTTTGCAAGTCTCAAGATGTTGATCTTGTCAGGATGATCTGTTTTCAAAGTCCAAAGTATGATATCAGTGATAGCTTTGTGCGTTAAGTGTTTTGATCATCTGTCAGAGCTTTAACATTTACTAAACAAAGACTATGATAACTCCAGAATACAGTGCAACTACACTCTACTCTTACTACTTCAAGAAAGGTTGTACACACACACACACAGTACCCTGGCACACACTTCCCTCTTGTGGTGGATGAGTCTCTGTGTAGTCCTGCTAAAAGTGACAAAATTATATTGCTAATTAAAGGTGAGACGATTCTCAATAGCATTTAATTGTGTAGTGACGTTTCTGTGTAGTATCAGTTTTTAGATTATTGGGTCATAATCTTGATTTAACACCAATCTTAGAGAAATATACAGAGAATATCTTCATTTTCATTTCTATTCTACAGAGAAACTTGACCCTCATATGGTCATGGTTGCCACCTGCTGACATGATTGGTGCATTACACACTTCTGAAACGCTCAGCAGTTCGATAAGTATAAACTATTCTGTAAGTAACATACTGACTGAAGACATATGTTATATTGTTGTTATTATGTTGATCGAGGTTCAATGGTAGGGGACTGATGATAATAATTTCATGATTTCAAATCTTGGGAACATTCTGCGATTCCACTGAACTTCTTACTTTCTAGAGAACGAGTGAGAGCTGGAAATCCGACGTAGAATACGTGAACAACTGGCATTTGTTGAAAAAAAATGTAACAGCTTTATTGAGACTTGGGGCCTAAAACTCCATTCACTACAGTTTTGATTGACTGAGTCTTTACTTCACACCCCTGAAATGACAAAAACAAACTGAGGCTGGCATTTAAAAAAAAAGACGTTTACCAGAACAAAATATATATGTACAAGTTCCTCCAACAAATACATGCAAAAGAAAAATGTAAAAAAAAAATATGGTGACAGTCATGGCTGCTATTCTAAAATTGGTAAGAGTGTCAGCTCTTACTTTACTCCAGCTAACAAGATGAACAATAACTCGCTACGGCCTTTTCAGTTGCCATAAGAAATCATCAGACTAAGGTTTATAACTTTGTAAATACTTTGATTTGTTTTTGGAGTGTAGGTCCCGTACGTACTATTTTCTACCCCTAATACAATTTAAATATATATTAACTTCATAAACAGTAGACAAGTCAGTCTCCTTCCCCACGATCTAAAAGTCTGAAAGCAACAGAACTACCAGTCTACTTTAAAAACAGGCTTTAGTCTAAACAGAAAACAAATGTTACTCCTCTCTTCTTCACTACTGAGCTACTATCTTCAGTCCAGTGTTTACAAACTGATTTGATCCTACAGAGAGCCATAACTTACAGTAATACAATGTAGGTTATCATCATAGAAAACACCATGTAGACCTTGTAGTCCGTCGAGCCACAATTATCATCTTCACTGAAGATGCTCAAGGTCAAAGTGGGGATGAAATGACATGGCACTGTATTCACATCACATTCGCTCAGGTCAAGACGGAGATCAGCTTTGGAAATCTGCAGATGAGCCAAATTATACTTTAAACTGCACGAACTGGCAATTTCATGAGAGCTGAATTAAACTGCTGAGCTCCAAGAAATGTTTTTCTCAG
This sequence comes from Hippoglossus hippoglossus, assembly GCF_009819705.1. Taxonomy (NCBI): domain Eukaryota; kingdom Metazoa; phylum Chordata; class Actinopteri; order Pleuronectiformes; family Pleuronectidae; genus Hippoglossus; species Hippoglossus hippoglossus. The sequence continues at coordinate 16,081,812 of NC_047157.1, forward strand.
AATCCACAGAGAATATGATTCATTGGGGTCTAGGGATCCACCTGTGTGCAAACAGTAAAAAAAAGTTTTGGATGAGATTTCATGGGCTAATGCGCTCTCAGGTAAATCTCAGGGATTACCGGCAATATGCTGACCCAGCCTCAGTTATCAGAAACACTCTGAAAGGATGGAGGTCTTTCAGAGTCAGAGGAATCTGACGCAGAGTGGGGAAATAATAAGACTGACAGTGGTTTCTAGGAAAAGAGACATATTGAATTTACAGTATATTGAGAGTGCCACAGACAGGTGGTTCCTACATCCAGCTAACAATATTAAAAAACGTTCAATAAACTTGTTCAAGAGCATTTAAAAAAAAAACAATCAGGGCTATTCCTACTAAACCTGTCAATCTTCTACTGGGGTCCTGTTCAGACCTGGTGTTAACATCCGAACTGAGAAATCAGATCACGTGAGATCAAGTGGGCAGCATTAAGCTTGAATATTGATCTCACTTCCACCTTTTGAATGCAAATAATCACGAGCAAATTGGGTTTTTAACCCAGTCTGACGTGTCTGATGTCACTGTGTCTGTGCGTCAGCACAAGCGATCAAGAGAGAGGTTTATAGACAGAGGGTCAGGAGGGACTGAACCTCATTCAGTTGTTATGACAGATTGTACCCAGTGGAAAAAAAGTATCAATCGTTGTGTCGATCATTGTTGATATTGTGACGGTGGCCACGGACAACGCATGGACACTGAGAAGCATAAAAATACTTTTGATTCATTTTTGTGTGGCCCAGGATGCATTTGCAGCCACATGCACCCTTGACCACCTCTGAATGTGGTTTAAGTGATCAGATCTCAGGATGCGTTTGGACTTAACAATGTGATCAGATCACTCGGGACGAATGTTTATACCAGGTCTGAACGGGCTCCGGGTTTCAATCGTGTCACCTGCCACAGCTCGGACATTACCTCTTTTAAACAAGGTACAGCAGTGAACACGTGCCAGAAGTCGCTACACAACTTAACTAACACCAAAATCCATTGAAAATGAACATTTCCGGAGCATCATAAATAACCTGTCTTTAGTGTTGTATAATGCCGGTGTTCAGACACATGGGACAGGAGGAGAACTGTTTCCTCGACGCAGCAACGACCACAAGTCTTGTGATGTTCCTGCTTGTCAGCAGAGGCTGGTAGATGAGTAACCTCATCGACACAAAATGAGCAGGACTTAAAAAGCAACATGGTTCTGTGTCTGTGTCCCTCAGTGAACTGTCCATGTTTAGTTACAGGCAGCTCCGGGGCTGATTGCAGGACAGCAGGACACATAGGAGGCGCTGTGTGATGCACTTACGGTCCATGCAGTCAAAAATATTCAGAATCTCTTGGCAGCAAAACCAAAAAACCTTTCAGATATAAGCAGATGTTTGCCTTTGTCATTAAGTTATTGCCATAACACCATTAACTGTTGTTGGAGATTGTGAATTAATTGTCCCCCTTTTTATGTGTATTGTGACTGTAACAGTAGATAAAAAAAGTACAAAAATCCACCATCAAACTCGATGCATGAGCTGATGACAGCAAACTAAAGATTCAAGCCGGGCTGTTTTCAGGTTACAGTACAGTCGGGCTCCAACATTCGACACGACTGAGTTTCAGGCGGCTGTTATGTACTGTCTCTGTGGGGGGGGGGGGTCTGGGGGTCAGACAGTTAGGCGGTTGTTGGAAGGCTGTAGGGGGCTCCAGGAGGCCGGATGGGCAGATGCGTCCTGCGAGTACTGGTTTTCTTCTTTGCTCACTCCGACTGTGCAGAGCCGCCGGTGCCTCAGCAGCCTGTCTGTCCGTGAGAAGTTCTGAGGCCAGATGGAGAAACAAGTGTGTTTCAGTCAAAGCAGCAGATCAGTACTGACACTATAAAAACTGCTGTATTTGTTAGTTGCGGACTAAAATGCAGAAACCTACAGTATATGTAAAGTTAAGAAGTTGCAAATTGTGGCCATGGAGAAAGGCTGATGTCAGTGTGCAGTGTAAGTCAACACTTTTAAACAATATATCTTTTGACCATTTTGCCTTTATTGATAGGACAGCGTAAGCATGAAATTGAGAGAGTGAGTGGGGATGACGTGCAGCAGAGCCTCTGTATATGGGTCCCACCAGCTCACCTAGCAGAGCGCAAGCTAACACTTTAGACTTGTCTGCACAGCTTACAACATACTGGCTATGTTAAAAGAATGAATGACTCACCTGATGACAGCGATCACACTGGTACGGCTTCTCTCCGCTGTGCACCCTCTTGTGTCTGTCCAGGTGGTAACGCTGAATGAACCGCATATCACATGCATCACAAGCATATGGCTTTTCCCCTGAGAAGAACCACAGGTTGTCAGTATCTGTCAGTATTTATCAAGAGCATAGTTCACAGGATATATTCATCACCAGCTTATTCAAATATGCATTTAAATGCAGTTATTAAATTGATTTACTAGAGATTTTATGAATTTCTTTGTATATATTATGTACCTCTGATTATTTCACCATGTTTCCTACATCTACATACAAGAGAAAGGTCTCACTGAAGTGAGCTGTGAGATCTCACCTGTATGTGTGAGTATGTGTCGCTTGAGGTGGTAGCTGCTCCGGAAAGCTCCGTAGCAGTGGTCACAGATGAAGTTCTTCTGCACTTTCAAGGAACTGTCGTCATCCATACTCACTGCTGGAAGTAAATGCTACCAACAAAAACAAAAAGAGTTAGATCTGAGCTAAACATCACAAGTGGATCCCTGCAGTTATACTGAGAGCTTTGAAACCATCCTTACCTCCACTTTCTCTTTAACTTTGTGGGATAACCCAGATTTTTTGTGCTTCTTCTTGGGTTGCATATTCTGGTTTGCCTGCATGTCCTTTCCGTCCATCAGCTTTGATGAGTGATAATCACCGTCCTTTCGGATTAGCTTTAGGAGGAAGCAAAAGATAGATAGTTACCAGTCAGTTGCACAGCATCAAACGGGTTACTGTTCAGTTACAGTACAATTATTGGACATTTATTAACTTAAAATGTCTTCATATATTCTTACAACTGCATTAGTATGTTATAAATCCTTTATTTAAGTCTAAATAGCACTTGAAAACGTTAAATGGGGGGATTAAATGATCACATATAGTCACATGCAAGATACATGTATATGTCTTTTTGAGTCCATCACAGAATTGGAACTTCCTCAAGTTTTAAGTTTTTCTAGGGATATTAACAACTGAAATTTTGTTATTGAAAGACTTTCTAAGTAACCATGTCCACTTTCATCCCTGTACATAAAGATCTTCTGTGTTGAGCATAGAGCTGAACCTGGTATCTCTCTCACCAGGGGAGGACAGCTCCCGGATGAGGGATGGCCCATGTGGCTGTGGTGTGGTTGTCCATGGTGAACCTGGTGTCCATGGTGGTTATGGTGTTGTGAGTGGCTCTGCTGGCTCTCGTTGCTGGCCCTGTGCCCCTGGCCCAAGTTTGACATCATCTTCTTCTGGCCTGGGATGCTGTTGGCTTGCATCAGGGCCATGCTGGACAGCACTGCCTCACAACCCAGCAACCCAGCCTGGCAACACAAACAAACAACGTGTCAGGGCAGAATAGACGGGTCCATTGCACTCCTCGCAGAGACAAGGAGTTGGGGAGAAGGAGGGTGCATTGAGAAATGGGACCAACAGACAAATGAACTGCCGTCAGGACACACTAAAACCATGATGGTGATTCTGGAGATGAAGACTTCCACTGACCCATTTCATATGGTCTCGGACAGAGTTGTTGGAATGGTGTGTCATCGCCTTGGTTTGAATGCGTGTGTGTTTGGGGGGGAACAGAGGGGGCTTCACTCAGGATGAGGGGTGACAGAAGAGACCACACCCACCCAAATCATCAGGGGCCAAAGCCTGAAAGTAGAGGCATGACAACATAAGGCTAAAGTTTTTACATGCTGGAATCAGGAGCTGGAAAACCAGACCAAGATATTTAGATTTAACAAAGGACCAAATCTGGAACAGACATTTAGGTCCTGCATTAATATCTATAGGCAGCCTCTGTGGTTTGGTGCACAGCATGTGTCACCATCGGTCAGGTAGAAGAAGAAAAATCTGATGAACAAAATCAAGATACTTTTCAAAAAACATCCAACACATGCTTCATATTTAAAGTGATAATGAAAAGTGCAAAAGAAAAGGGTCTAAAGTTTGCTTTTGTTTGAGATCAGTGAATATAGAGTAAAACGCAATCGATTTTCTGTTGTTTGATACCGTATTGTTTTAGGTATCTAAAAATAAAATACAAGCAATGCTGATATGTTACAGAGTGATTTGAAGTTACAGATTGTCTTGGGGTAGTTAAATATAATAATAAACCCAATTAACAGATGCTTCAAAGCTTTGTTCCGGCTTGACTGATTCAACATCTGGCACAAATCAACTGATGGATTATTGGGGTGTTTCAAATAGTTCAGAAACCGGTTTCTGAACTATGAAGTGAACTGGATTTCAGGAGGCAGGAGGTTCCATGAACATGACCTGTGATAGACCTCTACACCGCTGCATGATAATGACCCACGGCACAAAAGCCTTTCCTGTTTTATTAGGTACAGTGTAGGAATAAGTAATAATATAAACATTAGTAGCAGATTTTTTCTGTTGTCTTCCACATTTGAACTACTCTCATCAGAAAAGCTTAAGTGTATTGAAGTGAAAATTGGTGGTTTTACAGAGAGCCAATAAGCCTGTATGTTAATAATTTTAGGACTAAAAAAACTAAAAGACTTCCTGGGTTTTCAACTAGCTACTGAAGTAGTTATTAGAACCTGGGATAAAAATGTTCTTTGTTCAATAACGTGTTGTATAAACACAAACTCGCAACTAATTATTTGAATTTTGTGTTTACATCAAAATAGAAATTTACTGATAAAATATATCTGTTATCAAAACTTCACAGAAAACTCAGTATATCAGTAATGTGTGCAAACAAATATGGTAAAGAATGTAATGAGAAACACAAACCGACAACCAGAAACTGTTATGATCATGTAAACATATGATTTGATAAAATGATAAACACTCGTTATCATATTTCCAGGAGCTTCAACTTCTTCTCATGCTCTGGGATTTAAAACATGAAAAAGATTAAAGGGTCTTAGAAGTTTAGGAGACTGGCCAAAATCTTAGTGGTGGATGGTTACATCCTTGGCTCTGTAAAGCAGTTGATTTCATAAAAAAACTAAACATACAGCTAGAGTCATGAATACATGGCTCAATGTCCTAAAGTGTAATCTGGGATTATCGTAAAAGACAGGAGACATTTAGAAAGCCTGAAGTCACAGAAGAAGAATTTCCTAATCGATGCTGCAATCATCCTGCCATGTAGCTTTAAGAAACTGTGCAGAGAACTGGTGCTGTTTTAAATGTGAGCACATCAGTTGTGTTCAGAACTGTGTGGATCTATTTACACCGTTGAGCACAGTAAAAAAAAACACTATGATTCATTGTGATAACTTTGCTTTCAATCAAACCAAGTATCTTAAAGATGAAGATGGTTTGGATTGTGAGTCTTGCTCATTGGGAACCAGGTAGTTTATGCTCCTGCAACGTAAACATATTTAAAACACAAGAAACGTGTTCGATGAGTGATCACTTCAGCTTCGTTAGCGAACGCGGTAAAATAACGATCAAATACCCTGTTAGAGAAGTGGCCCTTCACGGGCAGGTGAGCTGTATCAGATGTGCACCTTGGGGGGCACGTATCCAGACACAGATATGGGTTTAACAGTGTGCAGTATGAGGAGTCTCTCTGCTGGGGCAAACAGAAAAGGCTAACTAGCTAGCTAGCTAGCTAGTTGGGTTTAGGGACAACTCTTGTGTGAGTGGACCCCCACCCCACCCCCCGCCCGGACAACACAACAACAGCCAGGCAGCCAGGGCGTGCGGGCTCAGCGCCGAGCACAAAACACCACCTCTCCCCAGCCACACATGTTACAAACACCCGGCCACAGGATTATAAAACCCGCCCGGAGCCGCCAGCCGACCGTGTGAGAAGCTGCACCACTTACCTCCCGGTTCTCACAGTTTCTCGGTTATTGTTTCTTGTCGCACTTCCAATTTTTTTTTCTCAGTTTACAAACACTGACAGGAAACACCACCGGAAGCGCTCAGCGGGGGAGAACGCTGATTGGTCGGACGCGTAGTCACGTGACGTGAGCGCGCTGACCCACATTCGCGGCCATGATCGTGAGGGAGGGGGGGAGGGTCTTCTTCTTCTTCTTTTGTCTGATAATGTGTTTATTGGCGGATTTCAAAGCAAGTGTACAGGTACGTAGCGCCACCTGCTGTGGTGGAGTGTGAAGCCTGATAGGTGGTAGTGACATTTTTCCTAGTGGTGCAGGAAGTACTTAAACATTTTACTGAAGTAAAAGTAGAAATAAATAGACAAAACACTGTGCTAAAGTAAAAGTCAGAGTACCACATTAGCTTTTCTACTTGAGTAAAAGTTAGTACTTGCTTATCAATATACTTTAAATAAAAGTAGTAGCAGAGTCTCGGTGGAGGCGTCCTCTTTCCTGTTTGGATCACTTACCAATTCCCCTCTCATGATTGATTACTTTAAAAACATATATGAAAACAATTTGTACATTAACTATATTGTAAAAATGTGATGGAGCAAAGGTGAAAAGTATCTGAAAATATATTGACTTAAGTAAATTACGTATACATGAAAAATTGTCTTAAGTACATCAGAGAAGTAAATGTACCTTGTTACATCCCACCACTGTTCCTAACCCGGCTTGCATTATATAACATATCATTCCCTGATGACTTTCCTGTCCTGTGTTAAATAGTGTTTAGATTTCATCAGCCCTGCATCAACATTAAAACCAGTTACTGCTTTTTAATGCAAATAGCTATTTAGATCATTTGCTCAGATCCAGCAGCAACTTTCTGAGGTTTGTTATCACAGCAGACGGTCAGACAAGGTCTCATGATGTGCAGGTCTTGCTCCAAAGTTACAATAACAAATTCTGATATGGTAGTATTACAAAAATAAGTGAAGTACAAAATAAACTTGCACTAATAATAATAGCTAATTAACCAATAACTAGACTAAAATAGGAGTGGGGAAAAATAGAATTGAAAGTGACAAATGAGAAGTATGTATTACACATGATAAGTTGCAGTTGCAGTTGATATTAATATAAATACTGTACATGGTGATAATTGAGGGGATATTGTACATTAAATAATAAAAAAGATAATGTTACACGTTTAGCACATGATAATGAAAGAGCCATATTTCACAAAATGCAGAAAAGCACATTGTGACTTACACATTGAGGCGGCAAATGACAATAAAGTAATAAAAGCAGCTTATGGTCGGAGAGAGCAGGTAATCATCACACGATGAACAAGCTGAAGCATGCAAGTTCTCAATCCATGTTACGTAATATTGTGGAGAACTCAAACAAAAGTATGTCAGAGGAAAGTGTAGAACACCTTATCATGCATCAAAGTAATAATTAATGCACTGGTCAGCAATTAAGCTGTAGCTGGTCGGTGTTTCAATAAGTAATATAAGTGGTAGAAGGAAAGTTGTACCTTGGTGAAAAGATAAGTGCAGCTCAAATGAGAAAATCGAAATAAAATGTTATTGCTCATCAAAGACAGAGACACATGAGGCGAAGGAAGTTATTAAATCAACAAAGAGAAATACATGGAGGTGATTCAGCTCAAGCACATGAGGGAAAATCCAATTAAAAGAGGTCTGGACAATGTTAAAGAATAATGGGAAAATAACATCTGTACTAATTCTTGTTCAAGTTAATGGTGAACAATTAGCGATAGTTAATGAGGAACAGGCTGATTTTCCTGGGGAAATGTTTGCAGAGTGGAATCGATTGTGAGAACAGACGGAGGACAAAGAGAGACATCAAGAGAAAACTCTGAAGTGAACAGAAGCAGATATGGACTGAATTATTATATTTGATCATTGCTGAGTTGGTTCACACGCTGGTACTTTACTGCTCCCGTATAGAAGTCTCAAGAAAACTGATTTCAGATAAGTCGTTTAATTCAGTTTTAAAAAACTTTAAAATACAAGCCACAAAAGTTTGATATGAAGAATTATGACTTGTTATTTATCAATAATTAGATTCTTTCATTGTTAATATTTTGTTCTATGACTTTCAGAACTCATAGCTCATACTACAGCTGTTCAAAATGAGAAATGACTTCGTTTCTTATAATTTGTGACATCACAATTGTCAGCTCAGATGGAAAAAGGGGGTTCAAATCTGATAAGTTGTGTTTTTCGATCACAAATCGTTTCCCAGTCTTTCAATTTCATCGAGAAAGAAGTCCATGTCTCTCTGAGAAAGCAGGGGCGAGAAGGTGATGACACGGAAAAAGTTGACTCTGTTTCCCAGAGGCTGGTAGCCGACCATCATCGTGCCTTGTTTCACCATGCGTTCCTTGACGACTGGAGCCACCTTTTATTTAAAAAACAAACAAACAAAGAGCACACGTAAATACCTTGAAGACAAAAACAAACAAACACTGAGGCCACCATTTTGGGTTTTCCCCAAAAAATAATTAAGAAGATAAATTTACTTTTGCGAGCCTGTCCTGATAATCTGCATCTCCTTCCTTCCCTCTCAGACTGGGCGGTATGTACCAGAAGCACACGTTCACAAACTCAGGCTTTTAATGGAGACAAATTCAGACAAGTCAAATCTCCATTTTGCCCCCGAAAAGAAAAAAAATGGTGTTTCTTAATATACCTGCTGAGATACCTTACCTCACCCAAAAGATGGAACCCTTCTCTTTTCTTCATCTGCTCCACCAGGTACCTGCAGGAGTTCACGTTTACATACACACATACTTTAATACCCCTCTTGAAGATGAGATTTTGATGCTCGACTCGAGGCCTGTGTGTTGAGGTACAGCTGCACGGTTTATTTACCTTACGTGGAAAAAAGCTTTGTCTACACGCTCTGCCAAACCATCAGAGCCAACAGCTTTCCACATCAACCACAGCTTAAGGCAGTCCACCTTGCGGCTGCACTGCAGAGACTTATCCCCGACGTCCAGATTGGCATCGTAGAACTTGTCTTGCTGGAAGAGGTATGTGGCGCTGGCACAGTGGCACTGCTTCAACAAATCCTGAGGAACAGAAGCAGATTAATGACGGTCAAATAAATAAAAATAATTCAAATATCATGATGTGTATCAGGGAGTTCTGCAGCCAAACCGTTGTGTCCTTTAGCAGCAGGGCGGAGCACTGCAGGCCAGCCACCAGCATCTTGTGTGGATTCCAGGCCACAGAGTTTGCTCTTATCACACAAACACACACACACACACAAAGCAACATATTGTCTGTATCCTCTGTATGACCACATCTTTCCTAACTTAAAGGAAAACTGTTGCCATCCTCAGAATGTAAAATGCATCTCCCTGCATATTAATACCTGTCGACACCTTTCATCAGACGTCTGTGCTGCTTGGAGAAGAGCACACTCCCTCCCCAGGCAGCCTAAAACAAATGTCAAAACAAACAAACCTCTTCATGCTCTTAAATTTTAATGAATACAAAACAAAGTTAAAAACAACAAACCACAGCTTGTCAATAGACATGGATTTTATGTTCCACCGGGGGGGACTCACGTCTACGTGCAGCCAGAGCTTGTGTTTCTCACAGACATCAGCAATGTGGTCCAGAGGGTCAAAGGCTCCCTGAACTGTGGTGCCTGCAGTGCAGCTCACAAGGAATGGTACTGCACCCTGGTGGAAACAGATGTAAAGTGAATAGTGACCCTGTATCCTGTGATTTCTGGTTTGTAGGATGAACGAAAAGCACCAACTTTATGGATGTTTAATGAATAACACGTCATATTTGATATATGTGAGGACGTACTTGAGACTTTGCCAGTATTATCTTTTCATCCAGGTCACTTGGAATCATTCGCCCTCTGCAGTGTATGAAAGAGACGAGAAAAAAGACCAAAGGTATCATTCTGAAAGGATCCACAGAGCCACCTTTAATATGAAGAAAATCACATTTGAGAATCTAAAATGATTAACTGATTACCAAATATGTATTAAATTTATTAAGAAATGTATTAATAGATCAATTGTCTCAGCTCCTACAATGAGCAATACATTACCCATCATCCACTTTCACCAGAATGACGTTGTCTGTCCCCAAACCCAGAAACCCAGCCCCCTTCATCACAGAGTAATGGCTCTGGGTAAAAAAAAAAAAGTAGGAATTATACCTCATTTCGTCATATTATTGTAAATTCAACACAAAAACTGCAGCATGAACGTCTATACAACGCTTCATTTTCTATCTATAATCTCACTCCCTCAGACTGAGTGCTGCGTTCTGACCTCTGCAGATGTGAAGACGGTCAGTCGGGGGAGACCCCACAGCCCCTGAGTTTTGACCTCTGGGAAGAGTCGGTAGCGTGCGAGGTTCATGGCGTACATGTTAGAGGTCGACCCCCCGGGGCAGAAAATACCGTCTCCTTCGGTCCAGCCCACCAGCTGACGCAGCCCCCTCAGAACCTCAGTCTCCAGCAGCACAAACACAGGGGCCACCTCATAGGTGAAACTTCAGATGAAACAGAAGATGTCTTATCATCTTACGGTTGTATTTTGTACTGTACCATGTTATATTATATATTATATACTTTACATACACAAAAATTACTACAGAGTTAAATAAACACCTGCAGTCGAAACCAATAAGGTACAATCAGTCGTTTGTTTGTAAGTAAGATTACACAAAAACTACAAGACAGATCAACATGAAACTACCATCAGAGTTTTACATCACATCCCCTGTATAATAATGTGCTTCTATGCTTTGTTGATTCTTACAGGTTAGTGTTGAGCGACTCAGTGAGAAACCGTCCAGCCAGGGAATGGTAGTCAACTCCAGCGAACAGCTGGTTAAAGAAACGTGGGTGACCTGAAATGAGCAAAATAAAAAAGAAAGACAGCGCAACTCCGGTGAATAAAAGGTCAATCTATTGAACTGTTTCTACTGTCTCCTGCAGTCTCACTTGTCTTGACGCTGTACTTGGCGACATCTTTGACTCTCTGCAGGAGCCTGTGCTGTGGCTCCCCCGCCGCCCTCAGCTCCAGATCCAGCAGCAGAGCCAGCTGCTCCGGCTCCTTCCACTCACAGACCTGCCGGAGGGGAAATGAATAGTGAGTTTTTGTCCAGAATTGTCACAGTAATCTGACAGTGTACTGTGAATTTGTAGGCTTCACTCGAGACCTTCTCCCTGACGTCTGTGCCCTTGCTGAGCACCTCCTCTATAATAATCTTGAAGGTTTCATTCAGGAAGAGTTGTCCCTCTGTGTGGTCAATGAGAGGCTCAGTCAGGTCGTGCTTCTCTGCTGCTGTTATAACACACACATAAACAACTTATGCTCACGTTTATTCAATATATTATTATTATTATTATTATTATTATGTGTGATCATGCAATCCACTACAAAGATATCCGCTTAAAATTTCATATGACCTTTAAAAGATGATTTTTGCTTCTTTTTTTTTTTTTTTTGCAAGATCAAACCATCAACATTCATTTAAATCTGTACATGAAAAACAAGGAAAGTTAGGAAACACCACCTTACAGAGACGTTTTTAAATATACAGCGTGAACAACTGCAAATGAATTAGACGTCATGCACTAACCTTACATGTATGTAATATTATGTATAATTATTATGCCATAAAATAGTCATTATTATTATTATTGTTATTGTTATATTTGTGACCATGCAATTTAATGGTAATTAACATATTTATTATTTAACATATTTATTATCTTTAACAAGTATCAGTAGCCATCAATGTTTTGTGGTCGTCCTTTTTGGGCGCGACAAGCACCTGTACCGTAAAACCTCTGCTAGACAGGCTTCATATTTTGAGTCGCGGCGAACTATCTTCACCACAGTCACTGTTGTTGTTATATGTGGATTGACAACACATTTGCACGTAGTTTCCACAGGGTGTCCCTGAACACATCACAGTCCAGCCTCAGTGCGTCCCCGTTGCATGTTCACATGAATCCGATCTGCAGAAAAAACCCATTGACTGCAGGTGAAACCGGGTTAAAAGCGACAAAGCACCGTGTACTCACACGAGGAAGGAAACGTGTTGGACATATTCGCAGATTTAAGAAGCTGCTGAGCGTCTGTTCCTTCGTTAATCCGCACTGACAGAGGCGAACACAGGAAATGGCCACAGAGAAGAAGTACAGAGTGCGAGGAGCAGGGGGAGGGGGGGGAGGGGGTGGGGGGTGGGGGACCTTTGTCCTACACCAAGTTCATTAATGTGATGGGAAAGAAAGTGAAGGTGCAGCAGAAAACATATAACCTCTGATTTACTGTATGAGATTCTGTCACTGAGTAGAAATACTCTCAGAGAGACGCTACACATGCTCAGAATGTGCTACTTTATTAAGACAATGGTGTCATTATATTTATAATAATAATAATACAAAACTTTATTTGTATAGCACCTTTTATACAAGAAATGCAGCTCAAAGTGCTTTACATACAATATGGATAAAAAAAAGAAATGTCCATAACAATCGAAACATGTCCATATAAGAGAACAGATTTTAAGTAACACAGGACCATGTTAAAATGACATTCAAAAGAAAAGGAAATACAAAATATAAAGAAGTAAAATCAGATAAATGAATGCATAAAAACAGAAAAGAACAAAAGTGATACAGATTATAAAAGCGCAGGAGTAGGCAAGTGCATGTAGATCTAGTTAAAGGCTGAAGTAAAGAGAAATGTTTTAAGTTTTCTTTTAAAGATGTTTACTGAACTAGTTTCTCTGATATTTAGTCTGTTCCACTACTTTGGAGCGTAGTTTACAAAAGCTGAATCTCTGATTTTCTTTCGGCTGTTGTTGGGAAACCTCTGTAGTGGAAAATCCCCCTGACCAGGTGTCTCACTGCTGTGATACTGTCTACCTGACAGGATGGAACCCTTATTTGGCGGTGTCTCACTGCTATGACTTTTGTGAACTTGCGGCCAGTTCGATTTTGAGCACCCGTGTTTGTTGTGTAACCTCTGCAGAGCTTACTATTAAAAAGACTCAAAGGCAACTCCAGTCTGGGAATGATGAAAGATGAATTTCCATCACACCTCTAATAGAATAAATAACTAGAGAGTCAAATATGTAACTTATTGGTTCTAGTCCATTCGTAAGGAGGGGAACCTTAAAGTCAATCCTGTGTGTAACAGGCAACCAGTGCAGAGCAGCTACAACTGGACTAGCTATTCCTATTATTCTGCTTATAGTTCAGCAGAATAATAATACACTGATAATATACCCATTTAATTAGATTGTATGAGCTGATAATCATAATATATACATTTTGTGGATATGTGTGCTGCAGCTATTACTACCAATTCTGTATTGTTTTTAATCTTTTAAATATGTTGGACTCCTAAACATATGGTTAATGCAATCGATCAGACTTGATATCTGTGTGAATTTCTATTGAAACCTGATTAAAACCCTAATTTCAGGGTTATCTGTTTTGTTTTCCAGGTAATACAATTCTTAAAGGCAGCAACTATTGTATCGATTATTCAGTGTGTTGTGAAACACGGGCATTTCCTGTCTGTCCTCCTTTGTAGATAACAGGAGCCATGTCAGTGGGACTGTTTCAACTGGGTGTTTCTTCAGATCCAGGTAGAACGTTTATTAAATGATGAGTTGAGATAGCGTGTATACAATAGAATGAATTGAGCCATGCTCAGTGGTTTTTCTGAATTTCATTGACTGAAAGGAGAATGAAAATCCCTGCTGCAGGCACAAAAATAAAAATACATCTTTTAAAATACATTTTAGCAAACAACAGAAACATTTCATATCAAACTGAAATGTCATTAAAAGTAAGTGATCCATTTAAAGCTTCGGAAATACACTGAATAAAAAATATGGAACAACCGTCTATTTGCTGAGAAATAAAACAGATTTTCCAGTAAAAACCTTCCACTTTGAATGTTTTTCAGGCTCAGCAGGTTTCACACAGACAGTGAAGGCCTCAGACAGTGTCCAACAGAAAGTCGATTCTGTCCGGTGGCAGTGCCCAGTCCTCCTGACTGAGCAGGGAGTGCAGGTGAGCCGCCGTGGCCTCTTCCCGCTGGCAGGTGCGCCAGTGCCCCAGCATGGCGAACACTCGCTCCACGTGCTGGGATTTGTCCTCCTCAATCTGCTCCAGCTTCACAGAGGGGATGTCCAGAGCCAGTCTGCCGATCTCTCGCCAAGATCTGCCGATGGCACGGGCCACGGTCATCAGCTGCTTCTCTGTCACCAAGTGAGATCCTGTGCACCGAGACAGAGGCAGAAAGAAGTCAGTGAGGATGTAACAGTGCTGTAAAGGGAAAAGCTTTGAGTGTAGTGTGACTCACTGTTTCTGCAGATCCTTTTGACTGGAATTATCTCCTCTGTTTCAGGTGCTTGCTTTTTCTTCCTTATTGCTTCTTGTTATGTGAACAGAGAAAGCTTTTGATGGTCATCATATAAATCTAACGGTATATAATAATAAGATTGCTTCAAATGTTGAGCAGATTTTGTTACTACCTGATGGCCCTGTAGTGACTTGCAGATCCTTAACAAAACAAAGCAGTGGGAAGGTTTCCTGCAGGTCCTGCTCCTTCAGTAGCTCCAGGAGTCCCCGCGCTGCTTCAGGCCCTCTCTGGAGGATGTGATCCAGCAGGTCCGTCACCTTCTCACCTGGAACACGGCACGCTTTCACCCGCTGGTAGCCGTGTTCAGACAGCAGGCCGCGTGAGTGTGCACGCTGCAGCACAAAGTCGGCATCGCTGCTCAGAATGTCTATTAGCTTGGCCTTCAGGCTCCTGAGTAGCTGGATTTCTGCTGCTGGTTCGTCAACCATGACTCAGTGTAACTTAAATCAGCTCCTGAGAAGAAGAAAAGGAAAAATTGTGATGATGAATCAAACCTGAAATAACCGCAAAACAATATACTGAACGTAAGACATAATCCATTTTAATTCTGAAGTCAGTTATTGTTCATTTAGATATACAGACATATATTCCTGAAGGGCTTTTGCCATAAAATATAATAATATTCTCATATTTATTTGAGGTAACACCTTCAAAATGAATGTAGCATGTCCCTCCAGAGAGCATGAAGAAATTTGCAAGACTATTAAAGTTAAATTAGAAAAGAATAAGGTACAGCTACTGGCATATTTATGTTATAGACTAAATCACCTCCATTATTGGCCTCTCTGCCAAAATATACAAATAAATATCTTGATGCAGGAAAGTTTTACAGTAGATTTAACTGCAGCCCCATTATTATTTGGTTTCAGGTCAGATTTTACAGTTATATTGCTGATTATTTGCACATATTTAATTTTACTTTACCTCCATAAGTCTTGCATGCTTTTCTTGCCCTGTATGACTGGATGCCTAAATTTCCTTCGGGATCAATAAAGTATCTTATCCATCAATTGGACTTTCGCTATATTCATATTGATTCAATTTATATTGCGATAAGTTTTGTTATTGTTTGAATGATCAGCCCTCCAAACTAATATGTGTAGTGAGGGTCAAAAGGGGCCCAACTACTATTCTAGGGCTCCCAGAGGCCCCTAGGACCACTTCAAAGTTTGAGAGTAAGTTTGTTCAAATAAGAGAAAAGATGGACCAATAATTAGAATAAGGTTTAAGTTGATTAAAACAATTCTTAGAATAAAAAGGCACTTCCTGGTTTGCTGCACGTTCACATCTGTCCAGCTCCAATTGCGCGCGCGCTCTCTCTCTCTCTCTCTCTCTCTCTCTCTCTCTTTTTTTTTACACTTCTTCATGTAACAAACACAATGTTTCCTCATGAGACTCTCACCATTCACTGGAACAGCTGGAGTCAGTAGAAACGGGCTATTTCAAGGTATCTCCCCTGTTTTATGGTTGGATCACAGACTTTCTTTCCTTTTCACCTCTGCTGGGGTTTCGTCTTTGTTTACTTTTCAAACAGCAGAGAAACAAAAAATGCATTGGAACGAGTTCGTTATTAGCAGCATTTTATTTGTGTGCTGCCATCTATTGGGTGGAGGATTTCAATGCAGCCATCTGCCCTGCTTGTGAGGATTAAGTGACATCTGGTGGTACTAACTACACATTGCACTCCGTCATGAGGCGATGAAGCGTGGCAGAGATCTTTTATTTAAGAAATAAAATCACAATAACACAAAGTTTTGATAAAGATAAGATATGATGAGACGATTAATTAATTACATTAATTAAAATGCAAAATATTGTTTTCTTAATCACTCAACAGTGCAAATATCTGTGCAAAAGAAGTTCAGTGGTACAAATCCAGCAGCCACGACATGTGAAATAATGTGAACTACAATACAAATTACATAAATAAATAATAGTGATAATATAATAATGAATTTGTGTGTTTAATACACACACTGTACAGTAATAATACAGTATTATGAAGTAAATATGATATAAACTGAACAGAATATTAACATATCAAATGAAAATACACACACAAAGGATTTCCAGGGATGGATTACTCTCCCAGTCATATTGTCAAACAGAACATAACGTTTGATGGAGCGAGAGTTTGTGGCCAAGTGCAGAAGACAGAGTTGATCAGCACTGTTGTATTTCCATATCTTTAGCTATTCCATTCAAGCATGTATGCTTCAACTAGCACGCGGTCTGAGAGTACATACTGTACCTCCGCCAAGGCTAATGCCCTATCTCGTCATGTCAAAGCAGTGTTTCCTATTACTTATTCAGACTGTAGCGGCTGGCCATATTCTAGTTTGTCCTGCCACAGTCTCCTAATGAACCCCCCCAAAGAATGTTTACGCTTCTCAAAACAACAAGATCTCTCTGTGTTTTGCTCCAATGCCGCATGGTATTGCTGTGTGCTGGGGCTATCGTCCATGACGTTTTTACAGTCCACGCAAACCTCATAGTTACCTCCACCGAGAAGAATAAACATTTCTGTGGCATATAGGCCACTGTAAGGTACAACAATACATTAGATCAAAGTCTTAAGATAAAAGTCACCAGTGATCTATATATCGTAAAGTAATTATAAAATCTTATGAACCATAATAATAAATTTAAGCCGATCACCTCTTCAACATGGTCTGGTCTGAGATTACGAACAAACCTTGTGAGTTTGATCTGAACTCTTTGAATCTTTTGGTCTATTAGTTATACCACTGTACCAGGTTGTACAGATATAGGCTTAGTGGTATCTAACTAATGATCTTATCAGGCAATATGGATATTCCTGCCTGACACTTTCTTTTGAGGAGATCAGGGTCAGAGAGCTACTGGACAAACAAGCTGGATAAGTAATAAAACACTCATTCTGTATCTTTATTTAATTACACTCCACAGAGTAGCTGGATGGATCGCTTACTTGTTGTTACATAACCCAGTTGCTTTCCTTTTTGAAGCTCTTTACAAACTGATAATATTAGTTTTTCATTTGTTGTTCATTTAGATACTTAAAAACCAAATGTTTTTTGTCCGCCTTGGTGCATCCTCCTCTAAACAAGCAGCTCAAATATTATTGTCAATTCCGAGGGATGTGTTGTTTTCATACTGGGGAAGTAGAATGCTTTAAGCATGGGAATAAATATTTGATTGTTTTGTTTCTGCAGAAAAGATTCAATGACACGAATACCAAACAGATGACGTGTGTGTGTTTTTATCAGATGTTTGTGCATTAACAAGTAGTGTCAATGATACAGGATTTACAGTGCAGCCCTGTGTTGGTGTATCATTTCAGAGAAATGCCCTCTGACTGTTGCCAGACAACAATTATCAACAAGCGCCGGTCACATGTCTGCTTAGCCTGTTTACTCAGCTTCAGCTCGGGGAAATGACTAATCAATATCTTATTCCTGGACAGATATTTTGCTTTCTGTGAGAGGAAAGGCCTCTTGAGCCCGTTTCATCCACACACAGTATAAACTCTGAGTCACTGTGTGCATTAGCTGTCTGAATAAATCCAGTTTTCTCTCTGCCTACAGTGGGTGGAAAGAGTGGAGAGAACCATCATTTATTCATATTATTTATTCTTACTATGCAGGTGGGCACAATTCATCCACCTTCATGTACTTCTAATGACTTTATTATGCGATGGATTTGCATTATATGATTATTTGATCCTGAGGAGACTCATTGTGAAAGTCTTCCACAAAGATGAAATGCAGTGATCAACTGATCTAAGGACATTTCACACATGTTGACATTGTGGGAGCTTTCAAGTACGACTGCTGGATAATGCGCCTGTGAAGTGTGCACTTTTGTCATTTTGCATTATATCACTGCAACACTAGTGGAGCATATTCTGTATGGAAAATGAAAATGAACTCACTTTGCCAGCGATCGAGCATGATCCCACTCGTACCCCCATGCTTTTCAGGCCCCATCACGCCCTCCGTCAAGTGGCAAACTCCATTTGTACGTGCACGCTGCTGGTGGATGTTGCACTGCATCGAACGCTCCGCAGTTCTCATGGAAAATAATGCAGTTTCTGTATGAGCAGCTCTGGCTCCATTGCACAAACCTTTGCACCTGAAAAATTAGGACTGTGTGTGGGAGTGTGTTTATAAGAGAGAGAGTGAGGGAGCTAAAGATGTAGCATATCCCCAACAGAGGAATTACATTTACATGTAAAACTAGAATGGCCCTAAGTACAGCGTCCCCAACCAGGCCAAACGAAATTTATCAAGATCCATGAATTATTCCCTGGGAAATTGGTAAAAAAAAAATCAAAAACGGCCCATTTTACAATGTTAAAGAAAGTGATACAAAATTCCTGGCAAAATGAAATGGGTTCTTTTCATGGGTTCTTCCATGTCCCATTCTTCCACCGAGTTTCAGGAAAATCCGTTCTGTAGTTTTTGGGCACAATCAAACCAACGGACAGGGGGGAAAACATAACTTCCTTGGCTGAGGTAATAATGACACTTTCTGACAAATTTTCACCCTCAGCCACAGGAAGTTTGGAACAGAACCCATTTTGGTGTAAAATCCCTGATGAAATAGTTTTGAACATGCATCCACTTGAAAAACAGGTTCAAAAACCACTGCTTGATTTATGCTGCCTTGGAATTTTGACACAAAATTCGCACAAAAGTTTCATTCTCGGAACCAGAATGGATTTTTGAGTAAAGGAGCAACATCGATTCCCCCCTGTACGCAGCATGGCCTGTGTCTGATGTAGACGACCACATGGTTCATCTGGGCCTTGGCTTCACATGAGGGCCTCTGAGACGTGACCCTCCCACCAAGGGTGGATGGAGCAGCAGCGAGGGGACAGCCATGCATTTGAGTGGCTCTGACATGTCTGTTTGTTTAACATGCATTATATATGGAAGACCAGAGTGAGGGAGAAAAGATCATGGGAGCAGGGCAGCTGAACAGAGAGAGGGGGGGAAGAGAGAGGAACACCGCTGAAGAGACAGACACCGGGACGGGAGTGAGGGAGAGGGCAAAAGAAAGGACCGGCGTTCCAATGTTCTCAGCGGAGAACGCACTGTGGGCGCGGAACATTCGGTTTCCTACAGATAGAGGCTGGATTTGCTATTATGAAAGAAGAATAAGAGAAAAGTGCATGAAAGAACAAAAGCACAAAGAGAGATTTGAGTGTGGCTCAGCTCACAGCACCTGAGTAATGCCATACGAGATGTTGTAATCTTTAGTTTTAGAACTAAGAAGGATTTAATTTGATACAAGGGCAGGACGACGAGTCAATATCTTTCAGCAAGTCATTATTCTCTCAGATCAAATATACGGTATATGAAGCTGTTCATTATGGGAAAAACACAGTTTGCAGAGAACTTATAGGTTGAGCCCGTAATGTAATTGACTGGTGCATTAATGCTGATAGGTGTGTAAATAATTGATGTGTGTGTGTGTGTGTGTGTGTGTGTGTGTGTGTGTGTGTGTGTGTGTGTGTGTGTGTGTGTGTGTGTGTGTGTGTGTGTGTGTGTGTGTGTGTGTGCACTCAGCACACTGGTTACTGAAAAATGGCAAACACAAAGACATTTTCCTTCCTTTAAGTCTAATGAGTGGAAAAGACAGTGAGTCTGACTGACGGAGCAGACACATTCTCAGACTGCATTAAAGCCAGGGAGGAACTGCTGGAGAAAATGGATGAGTGCAGGGAAAAAGGGAGACTGTGTGTGTGTGTGTTTGTGTGTGTGTGTGTGTGCGTGTGTGTGTGTGTGTGTGTGTGTGTGTGTGTGTGTCTCTCTTTTTAAAGGAGGGCAGAAGGTGAGGTGAAGAGCGAAAGGGGTCACTGCACAAAATGATGCTCTCATTGCATGAGATCATCACAGCTGAAGTCACCGGACCCCAAGAGGGGCAGGTGTCAGCTGATGTCAGCTTTTCACGCCTGCTGTAATTATATTAAGTTGTCGGCCTGTGTCGCGCCAAGACCCCGTTCACAGAATCCCTCAAGCCATAATTCCTGTAACAGGGGAAATCTACATCGGTACAACAGGAAACAAAGGAACTTAAGTGAATCCAGGAGGGAGGTGAGCAAACAGATGTGAGTGAGCAAACTGCAGTGTGAGGAGCACCTCTAGAGGGAGCTCTTATCATTCTAAACCTCAAGTGTGCACATTGGATAGTTTCAGCCATACAGCTCAGACCTCCCTCAACCCAAGAGTGTCTCTGTTTTTGTACATGAGATGACACAAGATCCCTCCAGCGAAAGAGGGCGAGACAGGTTTCCTGAGCTCCCTGAAGAAACCCGTCGGCAAAATGGGCCCAAACTCTGCCGGCTCTGGGGTTTGGTCTGTGCTCCTTGAAACTCAGGGTCCTCTGTGGATGAACTGCAGTGACTCTGGACTCTGTTTGAACCTCAGGCAACATCTGCTGATGCATTTAGGGTCCTTGTGGATTCATAGCAATATAAATAATAATGGCAACACTGGATTGGTTTAAACTTACAGGGTAAAGTGGATACACTCAACTCTGGTGCAGATAATACATTCCAATAATCCTATTAGTGGTGGGAAAGCAGCAAATCCTGACTGGGTTAAAGACGTCCGCTGGATATGTGCTGGGTGTGTTTCCCTCCTTGTGCTTTTTAACATCGTCTTGCTCTTCACATGCTAATAAAAGCAGCCGGAGGCAGCAGAGAGACTCCTGACTTTGACTGATTTACGTATGTGTGATTTTGTGTCTGGGCGAAAGTGTCCCGCGTACATCCAAAGACCTGAGACAGTGTCTGTGTGATTTTAAGTGTCTGTGACAGCCGTCACTCTCTCCTGCTGAGTTTCCACTGCATATTGGTGTGAATATGTATGTGTTTGCACCCGGGTGTATGTGTGTGTATAATTGGTGGTAGTCCGGATATGGCAGTGATTCACATTGGAGTGTTGCATCACACATCAAAGCCCCAGCGGGAGGAAGTCTCCTCACTGATTCAATTGAAGAACGCTTTGCTTGAGAGCTTTGCAAAAAGGATGCGGCAGGAAAATAATTGTGGTGTAATGTACAGTATGATTGGTAATCATGTAGAAGTGTTTGATATATATTTGTATACATTTTTTCTATTGAACGTCCTCACTTTCGCAGTGGAACAGTATTGATTTTTGACTGCTGATGCAGATATTTCTTGATGAGTTTGCTGATTGCAGGTGTTTTATGACAAAATTCAATATCTGTGGATCTGTCTGTGAATATCTGTATTCGTAGTTTTTCATGTATCTGTACTTAATTAGATTTATCTTCTGCAACTTCTCACTTTTACTCCACTACATATATCAGCAAATGTCTGTACTTTCTACTCAACTACATTTTTACAATGCATGGAGTTGCATGTTGACATTGTTTATATCTTTTTAAAGTAATCAATAACATGAGGGGGTTGGTCCACTCATCCAATCAGAGCAGGCAGGTAACATTAGATCCCGCCTCCTGCAACAGCATCACTGGTGAAGAAACACCTGAGATGGATTTGAAAGAGGCCACCTCCGTAGTCCGTTGCTTTAGGGAATATACTTCACTTGGCAAGTACTTTTAATTTTAAGTCCTTTAGGTGTGTTTAAAAGCAATTACTTTGTCTCAGGTAAAGACATTACTGTGGAACATTTACTTTTAATTGAGTCGATTTTATTCCATTTATTTGTACATTTACTCTTGAATACATCTAGACTTCATAAGATTCATACTTGAGGGGGAAACGCAGTAGTACAGTTCGCCTTGCTGTTGGACAAAGGTACTTGTGTCTTGTTTTGCCTGTTCTCCCTCACAGTGCAGATCCATGCAGGTCAGGTAGACTGGACTGCAGCCATGGTGAGTGTTTGTCTGTCTATTCCTCAGCTCTGTGCTGGAGACCAGTTCAGGGCGGTTTCCTGCTTCCCATCTCATCAACTGTGGGGTTGACGAC
Source organism: Hippoglossus hippoglossus (assembly GCF_009819705.1). NCBI lineage: Eukaryota > Metazoa > Chordata > Actinopteri > Pleuronectiformes > Pleuronectidae > Hippoglossus > Hippoglossus hippoglossus. The sequence continues at coordinate 16,104,272 of NC_047157.1, forward strand.
TTCATGTGCATTAAAACACGTTTCAACTGCTGCAACTGTTCTGTGCCAATTATTTTTACACAGAGCAAAGATTGTGGATTTCTTTTACTATATCTGTCCATAGATGGCCAGTATGAAAAGGAATAAACAAACTATTTAATTTAAAGGATTGGAAAAATTGTGAAACTGTCCTTGAAGCTCTGAACGTGCGCTTCACATAAATGCCTGAGTGTGATTGACATTGCTTACAGTTATATTTGCCTGGGGTATATGAGTGTCCGTTTTATGACTGCACTCACATCCACCCATATCTCTTTCATATTGAAAAACTGTAACCTTTACATCCCCACAGATCTCCATGCTATTAGCAGACAATCACTTAGTGTCTGGCTGCGGCCTGCAGCCCACAGATTGCTCTGTCCCTCCCCTGGCCGCAGGAATAGAGTATGCAACGAGTGGCCTACCTCAGGTCATTAAGATGCCCTCACTCAGCAAAACTGGCACATCTGTGCTTGCTGATCAGCCTGGCCCCACGGTTGGTGAGGGGATGATAACTGCAAGCTAATTAAAAAGCCATTCATTGGAGTGAAAGGCCAATTAAAGGCCTAATATTTGATAAGGCTCTCAATTCACTCAGCAGCAAGCCCACCTGGGAAGTATTTATTAAATGTTAATGGAGACTGTAATTAATATCCAGGGCGGATTAACCTGCAACTGAATATCGCTCACGGAGAGGGGGAGAGAGATGGTGCGAGTGAGAACAAGTACAAACGAGAGACAGATGAGTAACCCAGCAATTTGCTCTGGTTTGCTGCCGTGAACACAAGAGGCTGGTGTGAAGGTTTGTCATCAGATTCCTCATCGCAGCTAAACATAGAAGCACTAGAGATCTTGATAATTGGATGCATGTGTCTCTGGATATTGATATTCACACCAGTGGGTCATGTGAACAGACTGCATGTGTGTGTGTTGTAATATCTGACTCTTACATTTTCCGATGCTAAATCCATGTTTTTTCTTTAAATGAGAATTGATTGTAAATTGTGCAGCCTCTAATGCTGCCCATATCAAGCAGATGTCCTTTGACCTGGTTGCAGTAATGAATACGTTTACACAGTTTAGATTTTTAGGGAAAAATGCCTGTTTTGCCTCATTTTCTCCCTCTTGGTCTCATCACCTTTTATATATATAGACAGTTTGTGCTCAATCACCTGACTGAAGGCATTAACACTTTTCAGTTAAACAAATCATATTGTGACTAACCCTCAGAACATAATGACGCCTTAATGGGGTTTAATTACCAGAGACTCCTCACACATCTCTCTGACTATTCCTTTTCTGTCAAATAAATGAATCCAAATTCCCTTCAACCCTTCTGGACTATTTTGGCCATTTCTTATTCGTTTGATTTTATGTTTATATAACACATAAAAGTGTTTACCATGCCAGTGTTTGATGTTTTTTTGTGCAGCACAAAATTGCCCTATACGGACAGATAATTAAATTTCATTTTGACGGAGTATATCAACATACAACATCTGTTACGGGAATTTTTTTTTAAATGCTAAAAACCACAAATATGCTCAACAGTGCATTTTGAAAGTTGAAAATGTAAATATATGTGGCAAATGTGAAGATTAACTCTAAAACTCATATAGCATGAAGTAATATACACCTATTTAAAAAAAAACAGGTGTAAGCATAGATATTTTTCCTTTGTGGTATTTGTTGCATTTATATAATTATATCTCATATTTTCCTTTGCTTATCACAACCAAACAAAAGCTATCATAGAGTTTTTACGTCAGCACTTTCGAGTGAAGTTGAAACAGGATTCCACGTGGTTTTGTTTTTACACTGTGACGTCTTGAACCAGTCACATGATTTGATGTGATCTGCGACTCCTGAGAGTTAAGCCCTGAATCACGTGTCACCTGACTGAACTCTCACTATACATACTTCAAACTATGGCATTTCCCTGCCACCAGTACAGTGAACATTTTCGATGCAGGCCATGAGTGGTAGTATCCTCTGTCAGTCCCTGCCTGGTTGGGACTGTGTCAGTGTGTTCTGTTAGAGTGACTGTCCTTGTTTGTGCCCCTCAGAAGCTGCCCTCTATTTCCAAGTTCTACTGTTGTTTATTTTTTTAAAGCGTGTCCTCCTGGTCCTCCTGAGCAGCACAGAGCTTGGGAGAGACAATCACTGTGTTCTCTCGACAACAGAGGACAGGCCAAGTTGAGCTGGAGACAACACACACTCGCAAAAATGATTTCCCCTTAGAAAAAGCCTCACGCTGCAATTTAGTTGCTTCTTACAAATAACGTTGTCACTGCTGCCGTGCGCCGGTTTTCTTCCAGGCTCCGTATCGTTGTAACAAGCTCTGTCTGGTTTTACTTTTGACCTTGTTTACATCCCTTCCACAAGCCATTAGGAACTGTGTAGTGTGTCTTCATTACTGATGGCTGCCAGGACTATTAGACATGGTCACAGAGGACAGACATGCCAATAGCACTAAATATGCTAAAGCCTAATGACATGTCGCAACGGTGGCAGGATTAAAATTCGGGCTAAAGGTTGAGGTTAGAGTTAAAATTTAACACTGGTGAAACAGATAGAAATTTATAGTGTTTAATGACTCTTGTCCACAGTAAATTGTCTAGCGGCCGCAGTTAGCTGTTTACCAGAAGTGAAAGGAGGTAAACCGCTGATGCCAGGACCGAATATACACACAGAACTTGTGTTTAATTCGTGTCGGCTCACATGTGTGCATACACACTGTGTGGACTGTGCGGGCTGAGAAGTGATATTAATGCCATGAATAATACACATGCCTCTCAACCTGTGTTATTTAAATGCCCCATTAATAATAAAGAGGAGCTGATCTTGAGCTTTTCACCAGTGCACCTACACATGAGTTAAACTCGTTGCGTCTACAATATGAGTGTGTAGATATACGTGTGTGTGTGTGTGGGTCTGTGTGGGCATTCAAATGCACAAAATTACAAAGTCTGATTAAAGATGACATCATTTCATAAAGTAAATCAGCTGATTCATTGTATTTTATCTGTCAATCCCCGAAATGTCATTCTGTTTACTATAAGTGTCTAAACAACAGACTCAGCAGCAGCAAACCAGTATAACATGCCTGCATGTGGGGAGAGTCAGACCCTATAGTAAATAGTGATTGTCTCAATAATACGTGTGTGAGTGTGTGTGTGTGTGTGTGTGTGTGTGTGTGTGTGTGTGTGTGTGTGTGTGTGTGTGTGTGTGTGTGTGTGTGTGTGTGTGTGTGTGTGTAGTCTTTATTGGTCAATAAAATACTCATTCCTGAGCTTGAGTGTAAATGCATTGTTGTTGTGGTCAGTTAGTTGGTACGTGCATGAGTGTGTACGCAAGTGTGTGTCACAGTATTTAGTCCACAATATCCGGTAAATCAGTCAGACACAGCAGACAAAGTACTATGTTAAAACTACACTGTGCAGCAGCGAGAGAGCGGAGATGGATGGGTGGGGTGGGTTCGAGTGGAGTGTTGCTCTGGCCGGGGGGGGGCTATTAAAGCATATAAAGTGAGAAAGGGAGGGAGGGCAAACGAGAGGAAATCATCGGGAAAGGGCTGTTGAACGGCGCTCAGATCAATACTAATAACCACACACAGAGAATGACTTCCTCTCATCTCTAATAACTCACACCGAGGAGGAGGAGAGGGATGGAAGCGTGCATCAAGAAGACAGGGGCGAGAGCATGGAGGCTGCCGGATAGGAGAGGCTAGGGAGGGGAAAAATATGAGAGTGAGATTCAAAATTTTTTTCTGGTCTGCAATCTCTGTTGCTCTCTTGCTCCCTCGTTCTCTCTTTTTGTTTAATAAGAAGGCAGGGTGAACAGACGGCCATGTTTGAGGTGCCACTTTATCACTGTGGAAAAGCGGTGCCACCCATCTCCTCCTCCTACAGCCCTCGCTGAGCTAACAGAGCTTCAGTCATATTTGGAAGATTAAAGATGTGTGTTTGCGTGTGTGTGAGTGTGTGTGGAGTGTCGGAGTGCCATACAATTTGTGGTGGATTAGATTGTTCTAAAAGCATCTCTCAATAAGAGGCTGCTGAATGCGTTTGCCCTAATGGCCTGCCATTTTATATTTCTTTAATGAAGTTACAGAGGAGGAGAGAATGGTCAACCCTTCCGTGCTCCTCCACACACACACACAGCCATGCACACTGCTGTCCATTTTCTCTCCAAGCTGAGGCGCACACATTAACCTCAGCTAATTCTGTGTGCCAGAGAGAAACTGAAGCAGCATAACGTTTTATCTAGAGTGCACAGTGTGTGTGTGTGTGTGTGTGTGTGTTTGAACAAACCTGCACACGCAACAACGTCTGCTGAACTTACCAACACTGTATCAAAGCACAATAATGTGATCCCAGCTTACTTTACAGTGACACACCTATTTTAGCTAGGGCTTCACAGCTTTAAAAGAAAAAAAGTCAACACCTTGCTCAAACTCAAACAGGTTCACGTTATGATGAGTTGAAACTTCCTGATGAGAGAGAGAGTGTGAAAAAACATAGAGGCAGAATAAAGTCAGGGCCCGTCTGATGTCAGATGAGAAAAAATGCCATGCAGCTATTTCAATGTCGCCTATTGCGTGACAAGTCAAACAGTGAATCCAGTTTCCTCTTTTTGGTGCCAAACGTGTGAACCAAAGGCAATAGATGTGTCCGAAGCCCCCGCCTTCCCCAGTATGTTGCATGGTCGTTTGATGAACTCTTCAGTTAATTTCCGACAGAGTGAATATGTGCGTTGGAGAGCGGACTTATGATTCCCAGATGGCAGATGGTTCATTGTCTGCTGCTATATACATTGAGCCAAATTTTAGGCCTGAGCTTTCATAAGCTGGTCATTATGGTGGAACTCAAGAGCAGATGGTCCCCTCCTACAGCTCTGCCTGGAATGTGCCTCTCACAACTCATGTATGTAGTAGTTTTCATGCATTACTTTGCAAGGTAATGACCCTTGGGTAACTTAAAGCAAAAGAGATGATAAGAATCTTTGCTTAAAAAGCATTATGTTGCATTTAATTCATGTAGCGTTTTGTTTAGCATGAATGAATTGTTGTTGTTTTATCCAGTCAATCTGCTCAAATAGGCTCCTTGTACTTATAAACAAAACCTGGGAGAAAAGTTTAGACGCTCTTAGGACTTGAAAATTGGAAACTTCAATAACCCTGGACTAAACATACATATTCTTTTATGAAATACTGTCTTATATTAGTGTCATTTGCAGCAAAAAAAGAGCCGGGCTTAGCCAGAGCATTATCAATGAATTGATGTGCAACCAAACTGTCTCCCTGCACAGAAACCACAAAATCTCAGGAACATATTTTTCCTGTACTAATATGACTCCAAACTGTGTGAACAAGATTCACTTCAACCAGATAAGTGATAAAAATTTTGATTAAACTGAATGAGGCGTAAGAGAATCCCCTATCGATTAATTTTGATGACTAACATTTTTCTGTACATTTCACTGACACACATTAAGTTGTCATCAGTGTAACCTTCTATAAGATATGTGCCGATCAATAGTCTACCCTTGCCTATAGATTTTCTCTGGGGCTATCTTCAGATGGTGCTATAGCTTATCAAACAACAGTGATACATATCACCATTGACCCATCCTTATCAATTATTCAGCCCCAAGACCGTGGCCATATCTTTGTGTTTTTCTGCCATCAATGGCCAAATCTATCATTCCTGGCTTATCTGTCTCTCCTTCTCTCTCAGATAAAGACTTAGCCAGAGCTTGCTGTTGCAAATTATGAATATTTTAGTTTAAACTCATGTGAATTCCAATGATCCCAGAATTTAAATCTCACTTTAGTGCAACCCTTTGGGGTGCATTGCTGCATGGCATGTGTTATACAAACAAAGATATGACAATTAAGATGATGATTATTGTTTTAACTGTTGTTAGAAGTAGTAGAAGTAGAAGGCTGAAGCTTTGTATCAAACAGGGAAGCATCTGGACAGATAAATAAATGAATTAGTTGAAAATGCCATTGCTGCCAGAGCCCCCACATTATGGGATTCACTCCCCATCAAACTTAGACAGAGTCATTCTCTTGTTCCCTTTAAATCCCTTCATAAAACTTTTATTTGTAGGTTTTATTTGTTACAAATTATTGTTTATCTATTACCTCCACCAACAAGGTTGTGTTTTCCTATGTGTATGTTTATTTGTTTGTCATTGTTTGTCTTTCTAGAAAGCAAAATCACAAAAAAAAAAGAAAATTACCATTAAGACTTGGTGGAAGGATCTGGAATGGGCCACTTTTGGTGCAGATTCTGAGCAAAAAGCTGATCCAGGAATTTATTTTCATTTTCTTAAACATTGAAAGATAGGGGGCTTTTCAACACTTTGGTTCTATTCATTCTGCTCATGTTCAGTTATTTTATTCTCAAATAAAGTTTATACTACTACTACTACTACTACTACTACTACTACTACTAATAATAATAATAATAATAATTATTGTCTTTTGAGACAAACTGAGAAGCCCTGTTATCAGATTAGGTGAATTTCTGGACTTAATTATTTTATGAACCCTCCTTAGAAACCTGAAGAAAGATGCTCTATATAACTTCAGAACTTGCCTGAGAATCATCCTACTTCTACATTTATTGCAAGAATGAAATTATTGAATTGATAGTTGTCATTGAATAGATAAACTCCTAATATCAAATTCTGCTAACTTTATTTTCCAAAAACGTGGACAAATATAAGATAAAACGGATTTCAATTTGTTGTACTGCAGCACTAGACTCCAGCCTGAATCTAGGTGTTTTTAATGAACAGGTCATTTTTCCTGTGAGGAGGCTGGAGTGAAGATGGACTGAATCAATCTTCCTCTTCGAGTTACAACCTTGGTTCCACACACGTGATTCACACCCTGAACGTTTTGTTGACAAGGAGGTGAAGAAAGAAAAGAGTGTGTCGTCAATAACCGAGCTAGCTAAAACGCTAATGGTAGCATTGAAGTTAACAAACTGGGGGAAAAAAAGTATGAAACACCCAAATAACCGATGAAAGGACTCGTTGCTGGAGACAAGGAGACACAGTAGGTAAGTGTACGTGGTCTGAAGTCAGTCTGCATTTACGTGATAGTACTTGAAACGTATTATTTCTGTATAATCTGCAATCTGTAAATCTGTTTTGCTAATATGAAGCTAACACCTGATAGCTAACACAAAGTAGTTGAAAGCCAGCTCTTTGTGGTGATTTCAATAACTTTGAATTTAAGGTCATATTGGTGAGGGGTGAAACCAACGTGGAGGACTTCTCCAATCCTGCCACAACACAAGAAGGATGAATGCAGCTCCACAAACTGTGAGTGAAAGTCACTTCATGATGTTGTGTGTTTGTGTGTCGGCCGCTGTGCCTGTGCAGTGTTTGGTGTGACCTCTGTGGAGGTTGTGTTTAATCTGCTGATGGGTTTGTTGTGATCAGATCTTGGCCACAGTTCAACTTTTACTGCAGTGCTCTCATTAGCTTTATTCATATCAGAAAAGGGTTCCACTCTATAGCCTTGGGTTTTTGCAGCAAGTATATTCAAAATGCTTTGTATGTACACGTACTGAATGAGGATTGTTACTTTGCGATCATCAGGTCTAAATGTTCGTGACTTTCTCTGTCTGTTTGGGTTGTATTCTGTCTTCCAGTGTTGGCCAGGTTTCTTTTAGTGTTTGTTGAAACTATAGAATTTCAAGTGTTTCACAGTTGTGTCGGTGCCATACAGTCGGACTGTTATATTTGATTTGGATCTATATTTCAGTTTTGTGTAGTTCTGACATTGAGTTACTGCCGGGCAATATGGAAGAAAATGTTATCACGATAATCTTTTTCATATCAAATCACTATTTCTGTCATTTCTGCTCCAGATGGTAAAAAAGATTAGTGGCTTGTCTTTGTGGGAACATGCTTTCGAAACAATTTGCAGTGCACGCTACTCTGCTTCTTGTAGGACTTTAAATAACCAAAATATCTCCACATTAGCGAATTCCTTGGACCCTTCTTTTCATCAATGTCCTCGTCTTTTGAGACTTGGGCTGTGTCCGTTGGGTTGTCTTCTTCAGTAACGCTGTCCCTCGAGTTTTCGTCAACATTTTCTGTCGTCAATTTCTCTTATTTCTTTCCCACTCCTGACGTACTGGTGTTCACGGCTGCAGACTCTATTCCAGTCACATGGATGGTTCGGCGCGGTGCTATTCTCATCATCATTAGCTGTTCTCATTGTCTGTCAAAACATGGATAGAATGAGATCTATCGACCTTGTCTTATATTTCTATCAAGAAAAAGTTATTTTTGCGATAATTATCTTTATCACCCAGCCCGACATAAAGTATGACTCTATACAATTGTCTTCTAATCTGTCACACATTTATGAATACAGTGTGTACTTGCATCCATGGAAATATACCCTGTGACTGAAATCAACCCAATAGTTTAATGTTATGGTTGCTTTTAAAATTCTTGTTTTTCACTGCATCCAACTAAATTGTGGATCCTGCGACAGCAACCCTGGCTGATCCGATTATGAAACTGTAAAAATCCAGTTAACATCAAGGTTTATCATGAATGATTCTTTCATCTCAATATATTGGAGAAAAAATATAGTTTGGTCATCATTTCTGTTGATGTGAAGGTCTTATGGATTTGCAAAGCTGGAGGCCATAGGAATATGTGAATAGGAGACTACAGTCTCCAAGGTTTCAAAAACTGTTGGTTGTTCTCCAGGTAATGTCACTGAGGTTTGTGTTGGCAGGTATATGCCATTTGCCGAAGCTAAAACTTGATGTGACCGGTGGCTATGAAAAGTGTATTTTACCTGCAGATGAGTCGCAGTGATTTGACCTTGGCCACTGTTACACTGATGCTTGGTGTTCTGGCGGACATTGAATAATTCTGTAGACCCTCAACTTTGGATTTGTGTGTTTGAGTTATGTTGGCAACCTTTTCATCAGCAAACCTAAATCCTTGAGATTTTCTCTCGGTGGCAGGTTCATAGAACTAATTCAAATCACACTGACTGCACATAATTTGGATAATATGTCGAGCAAAAAACCTCTCCTCTGTTGTTTCAGTTCTATGAAAAGCGGCATTGTTCTTTATTTGCTTTGCCTTATGTCTGGAAAATTATATTTCTGATGCTTTTCCTGCTACGACTTGGTGTCGCTTCAACTGTAATGTTTGCACTCATGTAAGCCATATCATGTGGACTGCTGAGTGGTCATTCATGGTAAACATTTTGAATTGTCATACAAAGAAAACACAGGTGTCACTAATATCATGTACAATGTCTCAGTTACATTAGGTGTCCCAGTAAACCATGCCAGTGAGCCAGCATGCACAATGCAAGAGAATGAAACTGGATCACCTATAAATAGCTGATAAGTTATCTATGACAACAGTGCTTTTCCTGTGAGGACAAGTGCAAATGTCTGCCTCGGAAAAGGTCTTTGAGGTAACAAATACACTGTTTTACAAACTTATGCTGTTAGTCTAAATGTTGATGATGACTAACACTGCTTCAGTTTCACATTTACCCTGATACCTAAAATCAATTTCATTTAGTTTTCAAAAGATTTTTGTTGAACAAGAAACAATTTAAAAAGTCAACAGGGTGAATGCTTTTGTAATTCTCTGAATGGGTATGTGTGTTGGCCAGACCAAATAGAAGGTAGAGCTGAATGATTTGGGTTTTGTGTGTGTTTGTGTGTGTGTGTGTATGTGCGTGCATGCGCTCTCACTCACGCGTGTGAAGTGGGTGTGGATACGGGAACTAATGGTGACTTATTAACATCATAATTCAGCCAGGCAGGACAACTAATCACAGAGACCTCAGATAGACCAGCCACAGGGTGTGATGGATGAAGCCTGTGTGTGTATATTTGTGTGTGTACGTGTTAGAGTGTGTGCGCATGTGGCTGCATCTGTGTGTGTGTGTGTGTGTGCCTGTGTGCATGTAGTGATAAATGGGTTGTGTGGGGGTCCTTTCACACTGAGATGTCTCCTAATCAGTCTTAATGATTAGTCTTCATTGATGAGGTGTGTTGATGAGAATGGGATTCTGGGTGTAGGGCGTGGCAACACCTCAACGATATCCTGTCTCCTTCAGAATTTGAGGCTTGTGTGTGTCACTATGTCTTGTGTATGCATGTGTGTTGGCACGTGCGCCACTGACTTGCATGTTCATAAGTGCTTTTGTATGTGTTGGGTCTATCGTATGGCTTTAGCTCACGGAGGGCTGGGCTGAAGCTGTTTGTTACGAGGAACTCTATAGAGAGGAGTGCATGGACGTCCCCTCTTCTGTCCTCTCCTCCTCTGTCTGTGTCTCCATCCATCTCCAGGCCTCCTCCCTCGGCGATGCCACTCATCCGTCTCTGGCCCAGTCAGGGCTGTTTACACTCATTTGGCTCCTACTGAGGTGCAGCCAGGGCACGCCTTGGTTTGAGGTATTTATAGGCAGAGGGAGAATAAGAGCGTAAACAGGAAACAAAAGATGATAGCAGGAAAAATATGTTGACATAATTTAGAGGAATGACACATGACAGGAAAAAGCAACAGGCTGATTTGGGATCCAGATTCCTTGTCCGTGACCAAGAGCTGCAAGTACAGTCGGCAAGAACGAGATTGCCATAACGGCTCCTGCTCCCTTAAGCCTGAAGTTATTACAACCAATATAAGCAATGAAATTACATCGCAGAAATAATTTAGCACATCTGATAGGAGTTATTCTTAATATGGACATTTCCCCACCCTTCCTCGTTCCCTCGCTCTTCATCCCTTAGCAAGTGGTGAGAGCAGGCAGAAGAGAGGAAGAGACAAACTGAATTAGTGTTCTTTTCATCATCCGTGACCAGCGAGCCGTCTGATAACCCTGATCTCATTATGAACGCTAATTGTTAAGTTCTCCCTCCTCTCATCCTCTCTTTCCTTCCTAGCTATGACTAAAGACCCAGTTCTCTCTCTCTCTCTCTCTCTCTCTCTCTCTCTCTCTCTCTCTCTCTCTCTCTCCCTCTTTCCCTCTTTCCGTCTCTATCTCTCTCTCTCTCTTTTTCTCTTTCCCTCTCTATCTCTCTCTTTTCCTCTCTCTGTATGTGTGTGTGTGTGTCTAAGTATTTACTTCCGCCCTGCTAATGGCACCAACTTCAGGGAGAGGCCTGATATCCACTTTTAGCATAATCATTCTGAGCATGGGCAGCAACATGAGATTTATGGTCTGCTGAATGCAGTCTGGCAAATCTTCCAGCTTTCACGTTGCAACCTCTAAGCTGTCTGTTTCCCCCGACCATCTCCGTCCTGCTCTGCCTCTCCATCTTTCCATCATTCATACAGTCACTGGGTTCATTTCTGTGTATATACATGTAATTGTAAGGTGGGGCATAATCGTTTTCCTCTCTTTATTTTTTCAGTCTTTAATTTACACAAAATTTCTTTGTAATATTTATTTAAAATATATATATATATATATATATACATACAACTTGTCTGGTGTCCCTGATTAATCGGGCTAAAGTCCTAAATATGGGACAAGGTAGCATCAGCCTAGTTTTGATTATTGGTTTCCCCTGTTCTTGCTGTGAGTAATGACCACGGTTTTTAATGGGGGTCTCACAAGTGTCCTGCTATTAATTAAAGCTTGATTGGAAGAATAAATTAATCTAGCTGTGGGCCGCCTGATCAATAACCCATATGAGGGCTCCATTAAGCACCAAGGGCTGAGCACTCTGAGGGTGATATGTGTGTTGAAGGAGTTAGCAGAGTCAAATGGGCCTCTCAGATTGCAAGTGATTTTCACCCCTATTAATCATAACAACCTCATCAAGTCCTGGGAGGCGTGCGTGTGCGCGTGTGTTTGGAGCCATCCATCCATTCTGGTGCTCCGTGCAGCAGTATGTTTTTAACACAGTCTTTAATTGATCGTTGAGTTCTCAACACAGACAGTGAACAGATGGTATTAGGCACATATCTGAATCTGACATTTTTCACTCGAATCACCGAAAACCTCTGCTGTGAAGCAAAGGCCAATGGCATTTTCTTATTTTAAAGTTCACTCAAATGAAATGCTAATCCATAATCCAGAGTCTGTTTAATATGCGGGACAAACTTCAGGAAAATAGTTCTGCTGCAGAGCTTCATAAAGGTGGCAAATATAAAAAATGACTAATGATGAATCCTCAAAAATCAGGGGATGAGTTATATTTAAGGTGATGTCATTTGCAGGTTTTGATGTTCTAGGCTCTGTTTTAAAACTTAACATAAAACATGTATCAGTTAAGACTGTACCTGTTTGAAAATATAATTTCCAGTCAATGAGACTAAGCAATAAGAGTGCCTGCTAAATGAGTATTGTATGATTGATTTGCATTCCCATTGAGCATGTGTTTAACAAATGATTACAATGTCTTCCCCATTTCTGCCTCGTAGCGAGAGGTTCAATTTGCATTTTGACTCTGGTTCAGGAAAAAGCTCAGTGTTTGTTTAAACTAAAAATGTTTTTTAGCCTTGAGAACATGAATTACCTTTAAAAGGTTTATGGTAGTCTGCCAATAAAAAATACTGTATCTTCAGCATAAGTTCACATATTGGCCTTTTGGGTGGGGAGTAGCATAAAAAATGGGAAGGGTTCACTTTTGTTTCTGTGTATCTGCGCTGTTGATTTTGTGAACCAGAAAAAATTGTGACCTTATTGCATCAGTAAACCATATAATTCCTCCTCTGGGAACCATAGTATCATAAATAGGGAATTTTATGGAAATGCACTCCTTAGTTTTCATCAACTAAACTGTAAGGCAAGTAAGGCTGCACAATTAATCCTAAATGTGATCTCAGTTCATACCTCTCTGCAATCTCACTTCTAAAAATAACACTGATTCTGCTGCATTTTTATTAGGGATAAGGTGAAGGTGAAAAAAACACATATTTTCTCCCTCAATAAACAACCATGTGGCATTTCTCCATGTGATGCAGAGCAGCAGAAACCAGCAACAAGGAAAATTAACTCAATGACAGCAAGTGAGAGGCACATGCAAATAATGGCGTGAGAGAAAAATTGCGTAAGGAAAAATAACATCTGCAAAATGAATCTAGACGAAAACCAAGCTTACTCATTTTCTCACTCACAGAAAAATAATACATTCAAACTGTCATTCGAGGGAAGAGAAGAGACTGAAATATATATTTTTAAATGTTCAGTGTCAGAATCATCAAGCTGTTGCTATTCAGCTTTATCCTTCAAGTCTTGGACTGACATCATCATAGCTGTGCGTAGTCTAACAAGAACAGGGCTATCACTAAATGTGCTATATGTACTATAGGACAGGTAAACATAATAGATAAGTCGTAAAAATATTGTATATATGGACAGCGACAGAGTAAAGTTTGCATTGAGTTAGTCCTTTGTATTGGTTCATGCATTTTGAGTGGCTTCAAGGCTGAAATTATACAAAAGATAGATTCATAGGTTTCCAGTTTTTCGCTGAGTAAACACTGAATTTTCATTTTATTCAGCTTTAAATCAGTGTTTGATCGTTTTCAAAGACACTGAGTCCCCCACCCCCCACATACACACACACTCACACACCTCATGTAGACCTCATTTGGATATGCACTGGTCTGTTTCAGCATGAGGGCTCGCACAGATTGGGGCTAGTCAGACTCACAGAAACCACAAGCAAACAGCAGTAGATGCTTGTGAATGCACTCTTGTTTCTCAGGAAGTGTTGCAGTGCTTGTTAGTCCGGTAAATTGTTTTTTTTCCCTTTTTCTTTTTCTACCTCTCTTGCTAATGATTCATTTGTTGCTGGAGATGTTTTCCTTGTAGCCTGAAAACACTGATAATCAAAATCCCACCTCTTATTTCATTACATGATTTTAAATATGCCCCACACAGTTTCCAGATGCAAATACAGTACTGGCTCTGTTTCCATTCTTGTCCTTTGTTCTGCACGGCTTTCCATTTGAGAATAAAGAAACCAATACACCCTTAGTCCGTTTGGGCCATGCATAAATTAATTTCTTACATAAAGATGTCAGGACAACCATTATCTCTTGCAGTTTCTTATTTTACTCCCTCTTTTTGCATTGTGAGAGTGTGCATGTGTGAAAAGTGCGTGTCTGCCATTGTATGGCTTTGCACGGTTAAATGGAAAACCTTGCTTGGTTTCCCCTACCCCATTATTTGATAGACCAGATGAGAAATAGATTTATGATTCCGATTAATAACGTTAGCCAGAGTTCATTGTTTCCGCCAGTCAGCCGAACAACTTCATATCAGTCCCGCTAATGCTTCTGAAACACCAGTGCTGTGTGTTTAATAATATCGTTATTAGAAAAGCCATTCGTTCTCATTTGAGCAGCAAGTCTCATTTGGTTGGATGGAGTAGCTCTCCACCTCACCAATCCTGCCGAGACTGCAGGGAATACCAGGCAAATGAGGGATAGAAATAGCAATATTTCTACCAGCTCTGTGTGCAGAACTCAAAGAGTCATATTGTGGGAAAAAAATGTACTGATAGAATATATTAAAGATTTTATGAAAAACAGATTGGAACAAATTTCTTTCCCATTGTGGCCAACTTCTTCATTGTAAATGTACATTTGTGAGTTGAGGTTAGAGCAATTCAATATTTGTAGAGCAAAGCATGAGAGATATTAGTTGTACAATATAATGAAAAGTATTTTAAGTGCTGCAGTGCAAAAACGGAGCACGTGATATACTAAAAGCAAATTATATGGGATTTAAGTCTTAAATACAGTGGAAAAACAATTAGAGTGATCAAGTTTGTCCGGGCCAAATTGAGCACTATAAGCGTTTGATTACTCCAAACAAATTGAGTAGCTGTGGATAGTTCCAGAACTTGAGGGAAATGTAACGGCAGATCTCACACACTCACACACACTCACCTTTCTCTCTGTGACCCCCTATAGTTTAATGGTCGATTTGTTTTGAAATATCAACACTGTTCACCACATAATGAGCAATATTCTTCTTCATTGAGTAAAATCTTTCTTCATAGCTGCGCATATTAATTAATTAATTCAGCTGACTCCGCTCACTCTCCTTCTCTGTCTCTCTATCACAGACACACACATCTGTAAACTCAGACAGGGTAAAAACAACAGAATTTGTAAACTTAGCAAATGTATGGAGAGCTGGAGAAGATGGTGGGGCGGTGTTCAACACCTCCTTAAAAAAGTAATATATGCTGCCATAGAGGTATTATTTTGCATTCTATGTGATATTAAAAATAATCAAAAGGTCTTGAATTTAACCAAGTGAACCCTGCAGAAACAGGGATGAAGCAATAACGTTGCTGATTTTATTAGCCGAGAAAGAGCACATTTAGTTTCACTTTTGCAGAATCTGAGTTACACGTGAAGTCCAAGTGTAGCTTGCCTAAAGTTTTTCTTTTTGAGGTCACATGCTTTGGGAGACTGTGGCCCCGAGACACAGCTTTGAACAAGGGTGTACCCTAAACAATAAATGAATGTGGCAGCGGAGGAGCTAATCGGCCAAACGGTGCTGGTCACAACGGGACACCAGCTACCCTTAATCATCAAGCTGCAGCAAATTAATTACCACAATCATCTACCTACGGCAAATTAATTATCACAATCAATCACCACAAATTAAACTGGGCCTTAAAATAGCCCCGTGGTCAACAGGCAATCAGCACCTCTGGTCTGCACCCAGGGCGGGAGGATCGTGTGGAAGCAAATATGCCAACACACCATTGAAGACAAACATGGAAGCATTTATACCCAGTCCACAGGCATTTTCATGTGTGTATATATGTGCATACAAAATCATAAACGCACACAGTTCTACAAACACACACACAAACAAACACACACACACACACCTGTAGAAAAGAACGAGACTAATTTAATATCATCGAGACAGTCCATAATTATTGCTGCTATAAAGAAAGGTGTGTGTGTGCGTGTGAATAAAGACAAGGTTAGAAAAACAAAGTTGACTGAAGAAAATAAAACAAGATAAAAGGTATCACATTCGCATCAGTCTTACTTGAAAGAAAAAAACTTACACAGTCAAACTTGCAAAACCTTTTATTCAGCTTATCAGGCTATTGTCCCCATGGCATATAGTGGAGGGGGATAAAGTCACTTGTATGTCTGTCGCTCGGTCGGTCTGTCTGTCACTTCATTTCTGGAGCAGAATTTAAAAGCCGTTGGACAGTTTTTCAAAAAACTTTACAGTTTTGTTAATCAGTTAGTGAAGTGTTGCCTTTATATACTTATACTGGGTTTCTTCAGTGAAATATAACGACTTGAAACTGCGATTGCACCAAATGATCTCCTCTTTCAAGTTTTGTGGCAATATCAATCTCCTAATGACTCTTGTGTAGTAATGTTTTCTTCCTTAAGCACATTTTAGTTGTGAAGACATATTTGTGTCTCCGTAACTTGTAACATGTGGTGTTTGTGTGTGATTCACCAAGGTGGCTGGTAGATGAATACAAATCTACTGACAAGCAACAAGATAAAAATATTTAGCTTTTAATTCACTGAGCCCAACCGCTTGCAGACAAAATCGGCAGATATGATATATGACATATCGGTTCGTTTATGTTCGTCAATATGTGGCGATATGAAAATAGCCCTAACCCTAAAGATTACATAAACCTACATGTGACCTTCAAAAATCCATATTGATTTCTATTGAAAACTGTTAAAATGTGCATCTGTGTTTTAGCAGCTTAACTGATCACATTTCTGGGTTATAGGTGAGCAACACTGAATCGATTGTTTTGACTTTGTTAATCCTCTGTACAGTAGAGTGGGGTCGAGTATTGAAATAAAGTCTATTTGATTTAGTAGATAAAGATTTACTTAGGGCTGCACTGTCTGTGTCATACTGGTATTTTTGCTTTCAAAGAGTATTTTTAACTGAGCTGGACATTGTATGTGTCCCAGGGTTGTTTTATGAATCAGAACCTGTAACAAAGAATTTGTATCTATATCAGCAACAGAATATAAAGCCAGATCCATATTACATCTTTTCTTTCATGTCACTAGTTGATTTGTACAGGTAGGCTGTTAAAAATCCCCCATTGCTGTCTGTGTCATTACCGGAGCCGTTTTTGAATGCACAATATTAGGAGCTAGTGAACCGTGAAGCAGCACAAACAAGTAAATAGCAGCAAGCAGCCTCAATTAATGATAAATACACTGACAGCACATGCTGGCAAATGATGTGAGCAAAGATGCTCAGGGTAAAAAAAACTATTTCAGCATTTCAGGTCGACCGCACTTCTAAAGTGCTGCTGCTGGTTTAAAAACTCAAATTGAAATTCAGTATTTTGTTCACAGTAGGAAAAAATAGGCCGTCCAATTTCTGTCCAAATCTTCCTGCCACAGAAATCTCTAATATTTCCCATCTCCCTCCAGGATACTAGAGAATATTAAAGGAACTCATTTAAGAAACAGTGTAAAGGAGGCTATTTGTTTTTCTCAAGGCAGAGGAGTTAAGCTTTCTTATATTAGTCATATTTTGACAAAGTGTACACCTTGATAGAAACATGTAATCATAATAGGGGCAGGCCCAATTCTTTCCTAATTTGGATTTCAGAGATAACGTCTCTTTTTATGGCTTAGCAAAATTGTAATTACCTTAAGTTTTAAGTTTTTGTCGGATTTTCTTCGCAGTGCTTTTAAGTTTGTAAAGATAAACATATATTTTGTATATTAATATATATTAAGTTAAACACCACACCAGAGTCTATAAAACAAAACACAGACAAAGTACTGAAAATACAATTTGGTGGTGATTTGCTGTATAGCATGTGTATCTTACACGATTCTTTCAAATGTAATGCTCTGGTGTGTTGCGCCATATTAAGAGATAAATCATTCTGTGACAAAGCTGAAAGAACCTTGACTCCATTATTCAGTTTACTCCTCCTTACAATCCCAAGAGCTGTCCATGGATGACCGTGTGCTGTACAGGAGATCCTCCTCCACTCCTTCTCCTCCAATTCCTCCTCCTCCTCCTCTGTACTGTCTACTCTTCCTCTTCCATCTTGTCCTACCCACCCTCCTGTCCATCCCTTTATCGTGGTCCACCTGGTTTCCCTCGTCTCTGCTTCCACTGACTCCTTCTCCGTGTCTGTCTCAATAGCTTACTCCTCTGGTGTCTGTCCCTCTCTTTTATGTGTGTCACTCACTTTTTTGTCCCTGCCACTCTCACTATCTCTGTCACTCCTCCTCTGTCTCTCTCCTTTCTGCTCCCTCCCTGGCTCTGTTGATCTCTTGGAAGCTGAGTAGACACTGTTCAGTTCCTGTGGGACCTGGGTTAGCCATATTGTGTGACACCCCGGTGGCGCCTACAGGCAACTTAACACACACACAGACACACACACAGACACACACACACACACTGCAAAGACATACACACAAGATGACTTGTCATACATAGACATGTGGGCAAATGTAAGTGCAGTTTTATTTAAGGTGACTGTCCATGCCTTTGCGTGCTGTTTTAGTGTTTTATGATCTATATAACCTATGGCATGCATGCATCTGTGTGTTTGTGTTTGTGTGCCAAGGATTAAAGGGAAGACTTCATTGTGTGGGGGGTCCCTTGATGGCCTTTAGCCCTCATCTGGGCATGCTCCAATACCACAGTCTGATTGGTCTCAAACTGTCCTGACAGGAAATCCATCTGTGTGTGTCTGTGTGTGTGTGTGTGTGTGTGTGTGTGTGTGTGTGTGTGTGTGTGTGTGTGTGTGTGTGTGTGTGTGTGTGTGTGTGTGTGTGTGTGTGTGTGTGCGCGCGCGCGCGCAGAGGGGGATGCATCTGGATGACAGCTAAATTGAATGCCAGGGCCAACAAGGCCACAGGATCACAATGAGAGAGATGAGGACAACATTGCACAGAGAGAGACTAGGAGAGAGATGTTGGCACTAAGCCCAGGGGTGACATAGAGAGACAGTTGTTGGGAGGTGTGTGTGTGTGTGCGTGTGTGCGTGTGTGCGTGTGTGTGTGTGTAATTGATTGAGTTTTAATGTGGTCCCTGATGAGGAGTCACTGACATCAGGGGGAGCAGAAAGAGGAAGGAAAGAGAGAAAGAGAGAAAATTGTCTTCTTCAAAGTGAGATAAAAAAAGGATAATGCATGATGCTGTGTCAGTGAATCCTTTTTTTAATCTTTTGTCCAGATGCTGCTTTTTCGGATGAGTCTGTCACTCAAAACTTTTATGAAAGAAGAAGTGTGCTACCTCTGGAATTAGAGCTGCAACATGCCAGTTTAGAGCTGTGACGATGGAACTAATTCATAACTGATGTTTTCTAGCAAAAACACCAAAAGCATTTGCCTCTGCAAAATAAGATGCCTGAAGCTCTCACCTTTGACTTAGAGATTTTATTTTTTTCATAATTTTAAAGAACAAAATATGAATCAATCAATAATTTAAGAAAGTAATTGTAAGGTTAATTGATATTGAAAATACCGTTAGATGTAGCCCTGTCATTTCATTCAACTGAGCAAAAGAATATGGTTCATGTTGATTCTGGAGTTTAATGAACCTGCAGCATGCATCAGGGTAAAATGTTATGACTGCATTTGTTATGCTGAAAATCAGGTCCTTAGAAAATCTTAAAATAACTTGTATATCTTCAGGGTCAATAAATTGTCATAAATTTCCTCTTTTTAACCAATGTGATGTATTCCATGGCAAAACGAAAAGTCTATAAAACCCTGAAGCCAGTGTTTGCCTCTACATTGACACCACCTACACACTTTCCTGTTGAGCAAAAGCCTATTTTCAGCCAGTTAACCTCCCATTAAACTATATACACCCTCCATGCTTCTGTACAAGAAAGTAAGTAAAATCTTCCCCCCAGATTTCTTCAAAAACAGCCTTAATCGACTTAGAGAACGCATATTTAGTTTTGTTGATGGTTGAGGTTTTCCTTGAATTATTATTTCCGTCATGTTTTTTCTGTTTTCATCCTTTTAAAACTGCTTTGGGCACGAGGCTGTATTATGATTCACGATTTATGTCTGTGTCAGTGTGTCTGTGTTTTCTGTACATTTTATAACTAACTGTAAACATGCTGGGCTGTAAAAATACATGGGTGTGTCGATTTTTTTGTGTGCGGTTGTGTGTGTGTTAATGATGCAAGTGTACAGTTGTTGTCAGGTGAAATCCTTGATTCGATGGGGGATACTTTTCAAAAGGTTTACTCACCAAACTCATCCTTTGAGTTGACTTACTCGTTTTCTGTCAAATTGAATTTATCCACTGAAATTCAACATGATAAAACAATAACATATTAAACATTTCAAGGGAGTGAATACTTTTTATAGAATCTAAACACAAGTTTGTTGATTTGATATAGATCATAGTCTTTAGCTTAGAGATGTTCCGATACCAATACCAGCATCGGAAATGCCTCTGATAGGGCTGAAAATGCTGGGTCTGGCATTGGCGAGTTATCGAATCCAAGAACCAATCACGTACCACCTCTTTAAAGTACATTAGTTTTACCTAGATAAATGTGCCATTTTTTCCCCCGCGAAATCACTCCTTATTCGCTGCTCCAAAACAGCTGTTGCGTTGAGTTGCCATAGAGAGACAGTTGCATACAGCTGTTAAAATATGTTATATTAGTTTTTATTGCACAATTGTCCGATATGCAAAGTCCAGGTATCAGAAGAGGTAATGGTAATGGAAAATTGTATTTGAACATATCTAGTTTGGTATTCTTCAGTCCCAGGTCCATACAATCGCTGCTTTTTGTGAGAAAGTGTAGCTCACAGCACAAAGAATTACTATTGGCAAAGTGATTCCCAGTCCTGGCCTTCATTTTATCTAGTGTCCACGGACAGTCTCATTGTGAGGTGTATTTTCCTCCTCCTGTCTTTTCTTTAGTGGGTACTCCACTGTGTTTTTCTCTCTGCTGCAATATTCAAGCACTGTACAGGGCAGGTCTCCCTGAAACGGACTGTGGAGCGAGTTATTTTCTTCACCCAATGAGAGTTGCCTGGGAGTTTTGCACATTTTGCTTCAGTGGGAGTTTGTCAGTGGGCTCCACTACACTGATGTAGCCTGTCTCTGGGTGATGGGGGCCAAAGTATCCACGAAAAATGGAAAATGGACTGCTTTTAAACAGCACTTTAGTCTTATCGCACACACGTTCATAGATCCATCACTGGATTGAGCAGCCATCAGGAGCAATTCAGGGTCTTACTCAAGGACACTTCGGCATGCAGCCAATGCCTGTGATCGAAACACTGACCTGATGGTTACTGGATGACCCGCTCTATCTCCTGAGCCACAGCTGCTTAATGTCCAATACACAATCACTGTTGTTACTCATGTAAAACCTTATGGGCATATAGACTTGAAGTGCTTTAAATAAGAACATAAGACACGTGTGAGAAAAGTGACTGAAAAATATGGCTGAAAAAACGTTGTGTTGACACGCCATTATTGAAAATGCACCCAAACTCTCTCCTTTTTTGAACATAAACTGCTTGATAACATCTGCGCTGTGCTGTCGCGGTTGAGATCTGCTCTTTCTGTTCTGTCAGGATAACTTTATTCACAACGTGCATAAATAGTTTTGGAATTTGTGAATAATACAACTGACAAACTAAAAGTTCTTGAATCAGTTTTTCTCCACACTCCGATATTGTACAACCTAAATCCCTGTATTGAAATTTTAAGACATTTGCTGCCAGATTTGACTTTGAATTTAGTCGATACATTTTTTGTAGGTAACTCTGGTTATTTTTCTCAGTTCACCACATTTAGCAGTACTTTGTAAACAAAACATCCCTCTCAATATATGAGCCTCACATGTTCCTATCTTGCTTGGTTCGTATTCCTGTACATATGTGATCTGTCTCTCTCTCGCCTCTCGCTCCTGTCTTTTTTTCTTCCCATGTATCCCTTGCTCTCCCTTTCTCCTGGGTTGTTAGCGAGCGTCCAAGGTCAACCACACTACTGTTGAGCTGAGCCTTGATACTGACACAACCCTTTGATGTTCTCAGAGAGAGGAGGGAGAGAAAGAGAGACGTGTACGGTTGGAAGAAGAGAGAGGGAGAGGGATGTCTTGGGAATGAGAGAAGGGAAGAAAGGAGAGGAGCGGGGGAGGAATACAAAAAGAGAAGAGAGAGAGAGAAGGACGAAAATGAAGCCAAAAAAGATGGAGGCAAGAAAAGCGTGGATGAGTGCTTATATATAAGTGTGTAAAACAAAATACACGATTGAAAGAGAGGGGAAATACAAGTTTTGATCTTATGTATTTTTCACATACCAATGCCAAGCAAACACTTTATTTCATATGGGGCTGCTTATAGTTTTTTCAATATTGGTAACACAAATCCACTGTCTGTTCAGAATGTACCTGTCACTGGGAGCTGATTGCTTGGCCGACATTATTTCACACTTGACTCTCCACAGGTCTTGAGCAATACACCCTCCATGACACCTCCTGCTCCTGGAATGACTAATGGTGTAGAAAGTGCTGTCTTTCTTTTTTATTCAATGTACCTAACTGATTTTGGCAAACCAAATAACTTTGACATCTTCCTGACATCATGTTTTTGCTTTTTTGAGCCTTGTCATGTCAACGGCAAGTGATTGCTTTCTTTGACAGTGAAAACGTGGAGGTTAGGCTGGGCGATTAAACAATAATTATTACAATGTAATTTTCCTTAGTAGCAATATAACAGAATTTCAACATAAATCTAAATTACGTGTATTGTGCAAAGAAAGTGCAACATACATAACACATAGAAACTTTAAATGTTCTTTGATAATCATTTTTTAACGTTTGTTGCTGTTTAGTAATAATTATTTATTTTCTGCTCATAATCAAGAGTTTAAACCTCAGTCGACTGTGTCTGGTTTTTTCAAATGATCAATATAAATCAATACTAGCAAAAATCAGCCTCTAAACCTGAAAGGAATAATGATTTATTTCAATTTGTCCCGATAATTAAGATAATTATTGATATTGAGTGATGACATTTATGCCTATATTGCCCAGCCCTACATATAGGTATGTGATCATCTCAGAATAAAGGTAAGAGGGGCTCACAGATAATACAATTTCATTGCTCAGACAAGGACAAATACTGGAGGGAACTAATGTACATAAATGAGCACTTAACTAAGAAATGCTGACACTGCATGTAGGGTTTGCTGACTAAGAAAGCAGGAAAACATTTTATTGACATGAGCGACCAGCTGCTAAGTATTCATCCAGCTTTACGGGTTAGCAGACAAGAGCAAGGTACCTCAGAGTGATTGCACAACTAGTAACTCAGAGGCATCAAGGTAATTAACATGTTTGCCTGTGTATTGTAATGGACTTTTAAAACTTGAAAATCAATTAACTTTGAACAAGACATTGATCCCGAGGTCAATGCCTTCACTTACATAAAAAATTATTCCAGTTTTGACATTGAAAAACTATTCAACAAGAATATTATGTCATAGCGTGTCTTACCAACTATTCGTGTAAGGTGTAACTTTAAAATGACATTAACAGGAAGAACAAGAGGGGCACTTTTGTGGCTATAGGAGCCTTATTGACAATGTTATAGAAAATGTGTCTACATTTATTGATCACTTAATGGAATTATTTACCTTTAGAAAATGTTAATTGTAATTGTTATTCATCTGTATGAGCCCCTGGATCCAGCATTGACATGGAAGGAAGGAAGAATTGTTTGCCCAGTCGAATCAGAAGTTTTTTTATTCGTGGGGATTTTAACAGAGATTTATTGAATCCCAACAAGCACAAAATGAATTTATCTATGCAATGCAAAACTGTGAATCTTTATCCATTTGTGTCAAATCCCAGCAGAATAACTTCACACTGTGCGGCAATATGGGGTTGAAAATGAATGAATGAGAGATCATGATCATTTACCAGTCCTTGTGATCTGTGGCTGAATATGTGAAGGCTGAAATAGACAATAAATGCCGGAGAGTGAGAACAGAAGAAGCTGTGAATGCATTTAGAAATGAATTATAAAACAGGAAAGAATTATATGTAGAAATTGATATTGACAAAGCCATGATGCAATTCTGAGTACATTTACAACGCTTTGACGAAAACCTGTCCAATATAACAGGGAGCAAACCTATCCTAGTCTGTGGATTACAGGGGTGCCTGTACAAAAAGAGGTCTGTTTATAGACAGTTTCTTTGATGAGAATATCTGCCCTGTCTGTTTTCAAAGTGATCATTAAAGTATATGCGCTGGATTTTTCAGCAGTATATCTTTAAAGGGCTATATCTTTCACACAGGTATTTCTCTATTGATGTAAACCTAAAAAAAGTAAAGCTGAGACCTGGCACTTTCATGTAATATTAATTCTTTTTATTTCTAATGAAATGTTCTGAAGTGCAGAGCCTGAGGAGCAGAAATAAGTTCAATTAATCGTGGCCTTGACTGTATATCTGACTTGTTTTTGTCATTTTTCTTCTGGCCACTTTTGGTTTACATTTTTTAAACCAGGAAATAGATTTAATGTGATCTTTAAACAGTTCTATACTCAAGGAAACAACAATGTAGCTCACTTGTTAAAAATAAGTTCTTCACACTAACCCATTTATCTGATGTAAATGAAAAATTAAGAATCAAATCAAATCGAAATTAGTCCATTCTGTATGAATCAAAGTCATATTGAATTGGGAGAACGGTGCTGATATCCCATCCGAGTATGAGCATATGCAGGAAAGACAAATATAAATGGATGAGAGCGCACCCCTGCTGAAGAGTCTCCTCGTACCCACTAATCACTTGTCCTCTGTAATTTACCATTACACACTACAATGGACACGGCAATGTAGTGAGCGATAACAGGACAGCGAGGGGGAGAGGGTGAAAAAGAGAGCAAACAGAGAGTGAAGGGAAGTAGTGGAGATAACAAGTAAGCTCACTGAATAAATTGAGACAACAAGAGAAGCAAAACTAAAAAAAAGATGAAGCACAAAGAGCTACAGAAAGTTGGCGAAGAACAAGCTGGAATAGTAAAGTTCAGTGAAAAAGGTGGCAAACAAATGGCAGCCATTGTGGGTGAGAAAGAGAGACAGGTCGAATAGTATATCTGTGGGTGAGGCCCCAGCCTATTAGAGTGTATTAGCCTGTGGCTGATGTATGGACTGTTGTCAGGGATATGAGGTTTAGATAGGCCGCAGTCTGGGTTAGATAGAGTTTGTGTAATGGAATCCAGTCTCATATCACTTGTGATGGGCCAGGGAGGGTGGGGCTAATTCAATTGCCCCCTTCCACACCTCAGAGATTGGTCTGGGGCTCGAGGATAAAGGATGGACTGTTTTACAGGTGAGTGCATGAAGTAAATCTATCAGTCAATCCAAATGCTGTTTTCATTCTGATAATTTGTGGTCCAGTAGTGCGTGATCACTGTTTTAAGAGACACAGCAATCGATTTCTGTTGTGCAAGACCTTCAGAGGACCCCCAAATGATTTGATCATAATCTTTGGTTTTCATAAGGAATTGTATGCTTCTTGAAGGGCTTCGTGTTTTCTGGATTTTAGTAACTTCTTGTGCTTTTTGTCAGTTTAAGACAGTCAACCACAAACTCTTAAACTCTTAAACTGCGACTAAAGATCAGTCGCAGTTTAACTTCACTCACTTCTGAGACATGCAAGATGAGGACGTTTCTGTTGGCCACATTTAAGGGCGGAAGGAAAAGCAAATCATCTGCATTCTATATTAGATTTATAATGCAATATAGGATGACAATGATTTATATCTAAATATGGGAATAACGGTACACATTTCTAGACTGTTTGTCTTGAAAGACATTCGTAGTGTTGATCTCAGACAGAAATACTTGACAAAAGATTGAAGATTGAAGATTGTTCCCTTCAAAGATGTGAAACCAAAATGGCAAATGCAATTAAAAGTGGTAAGTAACCACAGGTATTTCAATATGATGGGAAAGGTGCAAATATAATCTAATGGATTTTTTCAATTAAATTTTACTTGTATAGCGCCAAATCATAATGGGTAGATAATATAATTAAAATTACCTAATTTTACCCCCTAAATTTACTTTGTAGGTCTACAGCTTCATAGTAACGGAAAAGAAATAAGAAATTCTTTGCGTGAACCTTCCTCAGATGTTTTTAGCGCTGTCTACCTTCTAATTCCATCAAGCTGTTTCTGTAACTTTTGAAAAGATGCCTGGAAAAGAATAGAGTTTGAAACTGTTATATTAACATATTAACTCTTTCTTGAATAACAAAATTCGGGATAAACTGGTCCCACAGTTACTGAAAGCACACGGTGGGAAAGAAAGTCAGCCAAGATTCAAGCAGGTTCAGCGTGTCTGTAGATACTTTCTAATGAGCATGTTAGTAAAGTAACTTCACTGTATGAGATATCAAACGGTTGTGAGAGTTGAATCAGATCATGCTGAGACCACTGCTGCAGGCAGCGTGACTCTGCATTCGCACCTTATAAAACATAAAGGTTGTGTGTCAGGTGGTAGAAAAACATCTGCTCCCTACTGAATTTAAAATCAGCAGCTCTACATTTGTATAGCTCCTCTGTTTCTTCGGTGCACATCATGGGAGCAGTTGTCTAATCGTTGTCTAGTATTTGCTCGCAGCACGCTGTGGGGCACAGGCTAAAAGCAAAACTAAGACAGACTATTTGCTCGAAATTCTGCTGATTGTATTACTGGGGTAGATAACGTTTATAAGTAATGCATAGGCCTTGGGGACAGGCAAACCTGGCCCAGTATCCCAACTAGGGAGGGAGTTTTTTTAACAGTTGCTGAGATTATTGCATCTTCTCTCCATTTTGTTTTTCTCCTGCGAGTCAATTGACGTGGGTAGACCCAGGCTGTTCCCTCCATATTGATCAATGCCACCGCTCTCCCTTCCCTCCCCTAAATATTCCCTGGACACACCACTCTCCTGTCTTTGACCTCCATCTCATCTCTTCCTTTGGCTCTGCTGCTCTTCATCTTTCTCTCAATACCCCCCCCCCCCCCCCCCCCCCTCTGTTTCCCCCTCCTATCATTCCCTCTCTTGCTGCTCTCCTTTCCCTTCCTCCATCCTGTTGTCTGCTTTCTGCCCTCATCAGCTCAGTGAAGAGGAAATCTGTTTATGATGACGGCTAGGGGACTATCCTGCTCCTCAATAACTAGACTTTATTGTAACCCCATAAAACTCCAGGAAAATGGGCTGAGGATGATATACAGTGCTGTGTATGTACGTATAACAGCGTGGTCTGCATTTTGCCCTGGCTTATGGCCGTACAGGTATATTTCCTCATGTGCGGATGCTAAGTGCTAGAGTGAAGCTGCTGCTATTGATGTTAATAGTGAACAGCGGAGGAATGGAAAAGCAATGGTGCAACAGAGAGATGGAGTGAGCTTTAGGGCGGAAGACAGCTGAGTAGGGAGGAAAGAGTGCCATTAAATGCTAACCCTTATTTCCCATAGTCCCCCGTTTCCATCCATTTCTTTTCACCTAATCATTCGCTTGTCCCTCTAATCAGTGAAACTCTATGGGACCGTTGGATTCTTAATGGAGCTGCAGATTCAGGCCCCAAATCCCCCTGATGGATCCTCTATCTGTATGGACACACACACACACACACACACACACACACACACACACACACACACACACACACACACACACACACACACACACACACACACACACACACACACAAATCCAATTTCTTTAAATGTCGTCTGACTTTGTAGTGGCACACTGGCAGACAGCAGAGTGACAGAGCTTTCCGACGGCATAAGAGTTATCTGCTTGAACCCTTTGATGGTCAAACAGCGCTGAAAAGTGATCCACTCACACTCAGAGAACAAGTGTCTTGTGTGTGCTCTCCTGTGTATTGTGTAGTGATTCAACAGAAAGGGCAGCCAGACATCATAGACAGATCTTACAGTGTGTGTGTGTGTGTGTGTGTGTGTGTGTGTGTGTGTGTGTGTGTGTGTGTGTGTGTGTGTGTGTGTGAGAAAAGGCAGAAACAGACAGAAGGAATGAATGACAATGCACACAAGTGAGCGAGCAAGCGCTGCATTGCATCCTTTTGGTCTGTTTTCCAAAACATAATCTGACAGCGTGTCCACTTGAACTACGTTTTCCTCTGCAGGAGAAAACAAAACAGACTCAGAGGTGTGCTGCTCGCAGACAGCAAGTCTCCCTGGATCAGATCCATCAGCTCATTGACTTCAAAGAGGGAGAGAAATATTTGTTGGCTACCATGGGCTCATCTACCACAAAGCACACTCCCCACTTGAGAGGCGCAGGTCAAAGCTGCTGATGTTACCGCAGGGAGCAGAGATGCTAATCTGATTGGATGCTGAGCTGAGAGATGCTAATTTGATTAGACAGCAAGACAGAGGGTTGCGTGAGAATATGGAGATTCAAGCTTTGAACATATCACAGACACCTTGACTGTCTTAGCACACCATGAGTGTGCTAAAACAGTGTGTATGCGTTACATGGGAATAAAATTATACCCGTGTAGCACAGCCGGCATGACTCTGCAGGTTTTGATTTAGGCTAGCTAGTGAAAGAGTCACTGATGAAAGCTCAGCTCATCTCACCAGTGTCAGTAAATTTAGTAGGGTTGTAACCTTCAACAGCACCATCAGCAGTCATGCAGAAGCTTTGCTCTATGGTGAGCTAGCATTCCAAAACTAAACTATGACCAGTATGGACACTTTACTGTGCAGAAACCGTTTTCATTTTCACAGATGGTGAACAAAGGTAATAAAATAGGACTTTGACAGGTCAAACATGAAACTCATGGAAGAGTTAGTGTGAGGCAGCTGCTCTGCAGGTGTGCTTGACTGTACTGTAAGTGGTAAAAGGCTCTGACTAAGATATATAATCATATCATAAAAAACACAACATAAGAAATATAAAAACAATCTATCCATCCATCCCTCATTTATACCGCTTACACAAGGTCACAAGGGGCCTTGAGCCAATCCCAGCTAAAAGAAGGCGAGAGGATGGGTACCCCCTGGACAGGTCCCCAGTGTATCGCAGGGCTGACATACAGAGACAAACCAACTTTACTCTCACATTCACACCTACTTATGCTGTGGAGAATTACTTATCCCAGCTAAAGGTCTCATCTTAAGTTAAAAATGAAAATCAATGGACGAGTGTTCCTTTACTGCACATTAATGAGATATTACTGCCCCTATAAGTTCTGAATGATGGATGTTTTTGTCATTATACTTGGCTGGTCTTTTGCGAGTCAGTCTCTTAATGTGTGTGCGTACGCCTGTTGTGTGAGTGAATTGGTTATGATGGAGCGAACGCCCCTGAAGACACTGACCTAGCAATTGACTTAGGGGCCATTTATACCCCATTCCTGTCAGAAGTTATCAGTGCGAGTGTCACACAATCAGCAAGGGGTGTGAGCATGTCATAAGAGTGTGTGCTGTCCTGGGAAGAGGGTGGCAGAGCTGTGGGTCACTGCTATGCAGTGTTATAGCCTGAGGGAGCTATACAAATATATACACAGCCAATGATAAACATCTGTTGTGTAACCCTAGAGGACACATGGGCTGCTACCAAGAACCGTGCTTTGTAAATGCATAGCATCTGGGATTTGCAATCTTCTTATGTAGCTGTTGCAAATATGTGCTGATTTTTAAGTACCTTAAACACATATTATCTCTGGTATGTTTATGCAACCTTAGCGGCTTGGATTAAACCTCGCATTAAGAGCTGTTTTTGACAATTTGACTAATGTCAGATTAGTTTAAAAGGTTCAAATCCAGTTCTACCTCATGTAATCACTGCTGATATCAACCATCCAGCATGACCTTGTCATCCATTCCTTCATTCCAATATTAGCAAATGAATGATGGAGTGGAGGGATAGGCTTTTAGAAAATGAAGAGATAAACAAATACCCAGAGGTGACTCGGGGTAAATTGAAATGTGAGTCTAATAATCTGAAGCCATGCTGATAAGCTAAGTGATCTGTTTCTGTTCTTATGAATGGTTTGCTGTAAGGATGACTTGTATTTACTCTATGTGATCCCTCTTCCCATTTATGCAGAATAGAAAAGTATACACAGAGTACATGAACTACTATGAATTTGAAGAGTTTGGATTTTTTTTGTGGCCTACAGACAGTAGGAATGATGAAACACTGTAAATCAAATTTATTATATTATTCTGATACTGATCTGTTGGGAAATAGCAAATACACTATGACAATAAAACAGGGTAAAGGTTATTAAGACCTAGAGTTCAGCATTGGATGACACCATGACTGTATGATGGAAATATAAAATATAATAACTTAGTGGTTCAGAGGAATGTGATTCAATCTGTTGTGAGGCTGCTGGTTCTCAATATGGATATATGTAACTGAACAGATGCAAGATAAAAAAGGTAAGCTGCGATAAAGTTGCAGGTTATCTGTAGTTTGTATAAACAGCTGGCATATACATAAGCCACCACAGCTCAATTTGTTTAATTAGCCCCACATTTTTGGACATGTTGCTCCATCTGTACTGATTTGATGTCCTGGCGAGGACACTAATATGATATTGAGTATCTGTGTTTGTGTTGATGAGGCTTGGAGACTGGAGGATCTGCCTTTGCTGATTCCCATTTTTGTGTTAGTAGGTTACACATTTCTATCTCCAAGTATCAAAATGTCATGTTCATCTTATGTTGGCGATTCTTACGTCTGAGGCGGCTCCTCGCAGATACAAAATGTATCTAATGGTACCTATTTAATTTACTCTATATGATGTAAACTTAGAATTAGGGAGTTTGTAGACTTACAATAACACTTACATTTAATGGAAAGTACTGTATGCCTAAAGCCAGGATTTGTCTGCTAACCTCAGCCAGCCTTCCTATCTGAGTTTGGCTGAGACATACCAGCAGCAAAACTGGGATGGATGGGGTCCAGACAGCTACACAAACAGACACACAGACACACAGACACACAGACACACACACACACACACACACACACACACGCTAATCTGCTCTCTCAGAACCACTCTTTATTGTTCTAAAGCACAAATGCCATCCATACAGATAGCATGCGTGGGAAGAGGCAAGACTCCATTGCTTTGTTTTCCTTCTCGCAGCCGAACATGTCAATCCTTCGTTTTAAGGCGAGAGTGCATACTATTGCAGCGTGTGTATGTGTGAGTGTTAAAACAAGGGTGGGTGTTTAAATGTCAGATCCCATAATTGCATCAGTTGCTTTCTGTCTCCTTATGCCCCGAGTAAAGCTAGCTCTGTTTCTGCAGAGCCTACGCACACTAAGTGCAAACGTTCTCCTTCATCTACTGTGTGCTTCACAACCAGTGCGAAGCTGGCAACTACGATGCCCATGATCCCGTGCTTTCTCTCTCTGTGAGGGAGAGCAAGAAGAAAGAAATGATTTTGGCAAACTCCTGTGTTTGTGTAAAAATTTGCATGGAAGGAACAATCCTAGATCCAAGATGAAACATGAGAGAATGGGAGGTGGTTATGTATGTGTGTACGTATGAACACATGCACAGAGGTTTTAATTTCCCAGAATACTGCAGAACATTTCTGTAATCAGTAGTTTTAGAGCATAGGTTTTGACCCATGAAGTTAAAATAAACACAAACTGGGATTTTTCCAGATCTGAGTTTGTTTCTAAGTCCATGCTCTCCCTGCAACTTGGACATTTTCAAAAGCTAGACTCGGCCAGTCATGGAATTCGCAGAACGGATGATGTCTGTCAGTTATTCATGTGTTAATATCTAGAGAGATTTTCCTGGAGTGTAGAGGATCACTGTTCTACTTGGACAGGCCCAGCATCACTGATAAGGCTATCTGATCAATAGGAGTATGAAGCAGATGCTTAAACATTCATTAATTCTCTCACTTTCATATTGATTTTTTTCCCCCCAGAGCTGAAAATGGCCTCGCAGCCACAGACTTGTAGTCTCTCTGCAGTTTGTCAGCCAAAAAAAGGATGATTATTTAAGTATGAAATATCACTGTTTGAGCTTGGATGTATTATGTGCAGTCCCCCTCGAAGAGAAACAGGTGAATGTCTGATTTGTATAAGATACCAAGCACAGTTGTGATAAGAGATTTATTGCTAACATAAACTGCTGCAGATGATTACAGTGGAGGATATGATTTATGCCTGCTTCATTGAGGCAATCAGCATAATTTCCCATGGTATGACACACAAACGCACAGATGAATATTTACACACACTCACACGCCTAAATACACGCAAAATAATAAGCACATACACAGCATGCACACAGAGCATTTGCTGTAATGATATCGTACTGTGAGAGCATCTCAGACTACGATCATACCTCTCCCCACATCAATGCTCCCTCCTGTGAGGAGCTCTTTAAATATGTACCTACCACCTTAGGCTTCAACAGGTAAACACCAAACACAGACACACGCACATGTGGGTGCACACACACACACTCACTTACTCACACACACACACACACACACACACACACACACACACACACACACAGACTCAGAATGCCTATGTGAAATGTATTAAAATTAGATTTTCAAATACTTAAACATATAATGCATAGTAATTCTTCATTAAAATGTAAAAAAAATGACCAGACTTATGTTATATATGTTGTTGTATTATGCAAAATGTTTCCAACAATATTTGAATCCAGACAATTTATTCAAGGTAGCAGGATGTTTAATTTTGGTCGCCTGTTAATGGCATCATATCAGCTTTACCTGTGGCTTTGTCCATCTCTGCTAAAACTTTGTGGGTAATCGACATATGATGAAGGAAACGCACGGCTAGGCAATTAAGAAGTGGCAAATTTTTTCCTTCCACTGTTTGTATTGATCACTCGTAATGGATCCACCACTACTCATGTCGTATGATACGTAACATGAATAAAGCTTTTGTTGCATGACCTCATCCGTGAACATGATTTGCCCCTGAGTCGCGTCAGGTAGATCTTCTTTGGCAATGGTGGTGAAGACAACAAGTCAGATTATACCACACTGCTTCACAACATCATCAAACTACGTCTTTTGTTATTGTTTTGATTGAGAGACCTGAAGTCACAGGTTGTACATTTAAAGAATATGAATAAATTATCCTTTGACCAGAGATGCTGCCTTCTGCAATAAAACTTTATAAGACTGTATGAGGTTTCCATCTATGACCATTTTTGTATTACAATTACCTCAACATCTTCTTTTCTCTTTGATTTTGGACTCATGTTTATCACACCTTTTTTGTTGAATCAGGCAGCTGGGATTAGTGGATTTGAATCTTCTTCAAAGCATAAACATTAAACACATTAACATACAATCTAAAATACCCACCACAGCATTTCACAGCAGGGATTATATTCTTCACTTGATGACCCTTCCTCTTTCTTTGTTTGAAACAACCTCTATTTACAGCATGTGTCATCTGACCACACAACCCACGTTCCCATGTTGTTAAGCAAATTTGACCTGCTCGTTGGAGACTGGGTGACCTAGCTATCAGCAACAACTCTGCAACTTTGATCCTTAAGAGTGTTTTACTGTGTTTACTTTTAGAACTTACTGTGTATAAGAAATCTGAAGAACATTGTGAGTGAATTTCTTCAAATTTGGTACAAAAGTTAATTTGTAATCAAGGAGGAACTGATTCGAATTTGGTGGTCAAGGGTGTGACTTGCCGAAACACGTTCTTTGCCATGATCCCACTGTTTGTATCCTAATGATTACCAAATATCAGACAAATGCCTAATAGGATAAAATTATGTTTGAAATCCAAAAGATCAAAGTTGACATCCTAATGTACGACAAATAAACTACATGTTATAGTCTGTGACCCAGTTGCCCTGGGCCTCTGAATGCAGACCAACTTACATCTCCCAAATCATGTTCTCTCTTTCATCTCCCCATATCTGCCATTCTCAATCCATCCACCAGATCTTCTCTGCATTTTTCAGTCTCTTCCACTTGCTCACCTCTTATGCATTTGCAATCAGCTGAGATTCCCTCCACTCTCATACACCCGATCCTCAGTGTCCTCATCACCCAAGCCTCTATTTAGACCTGCCCGTTTCATCAGTTTTTGTTGGTTGTTTTGCTTTTTTGAGTTTTCTTTTGTGCCAGCTACTCGAGGTTTGTCACCTGTGTTTTTCCCCCAGTGTATCTTGCTGTCTGCTTATGCTCTTGTATTTTCCCTATGAACCTGCTACTAGCATTTGTTACCTGTTGCCTGAACCTGCCTGCCTGCCTGTCAACTCACCAGCCTGCTTGTATACCTATCCCCTGTAAGCCTTATTTTGTATTGTTAAAGATATTTTACTGCTTCATCCGTCTTTGAGTCTCTGTTTGTTTTCTCCCTGCCTGTGCCTTTTATTAGATTCCTTCAGTCTCATTACATATATTGTATATGGTTATTTTCAGTACATTTTGCTTGATTCCCAATTGCTTACAGTGGAAAAATATCCCTTTGTAAATACTTTTCTCCTTTTTAAGAAACAAATCGAAAACAGACACACACAGATCTAATTACAGCTTCTATAGATCTGAGGACACTAGGCATTTCATAGCCCCTTTCTTTACCTAAACCGAATTGTAGGTGAAATCATTAAAACTTCAGAAAAAACAATTGTGATGCTATGAGAATCTGACACCACTCACACTAAGCTTTCTTTCTAAATTTAACACATGAAAAATAAGTGATAACTCTGCTGTTGACCTTCAAAACAGAATAACACCTCTTTAGAAATCATCTTTTCAGTTATTGGGTATATTTAACCATCAGTTCCTCATAGAAAGTAACATCACAATAGGTATTATTGAAAATATAAACATACAAAATAGGATTGAAATGTTGAGATAATAGAATGAGATTAAAGTAATATACAAGTAGAGGAAGTGGAGACATTAACATCATCAAATAAAAATGAACAATTCAGTAAGGGACCAGAATTAATTAGTCAGACATACATAGAGTTTCCTGACATGGGCGCTTTAGTCCTCTTTTATATTTGTAGAAAAGATTCTTTCTAATTTCCACAATGGATTTAGTGAAACATATATGTATAGACAACTAGAAAATAGAAAACTAGAAAGAATATTCCCAACTCGGTTTGAAAGGGAATACATCTGTTGAGTTATTGAGCCTCAGCCAATCATGTAAGGATTTTCACAAGTTTTGAATCGTGTCAGAAGCACTACAAAAGTTACGATGTTGTTTCTACATTTACATGGGTCTGCGTTTGTTAAACTAAAATGGTTTGTCACTTCAAATGTTGCTGCTGCAAGGAAATGGAGGATGGCATTATGGGCTTTCCTTTCGTATAGGATGGTTCAGTGTATCCTTTATGCTAACCGAGATAAAGGGAAAACATTGATGTATCTTTCGGAAATTTTAGAAAATTTGATCGGCCACTTAGATATTTGGAGTAATTTCACTCCTGAACAAAAATGTACTTGTCCAAATGTCCTCACTATGAAAAACTAAGTTTTTCCATACAACCAAGTTCACACACACACACACACACACACACACACACACACACACACACACACACACACACACACACACACACACACACACACACACACACACACACACACACACACACAGCTTGGCTTGTTTAAACTAATCTCTGTGGCCTTCAGATGTGGCAGAAAGGAATCTGTCCAGCTAAGTGCTTAGACCAGCACTATCTGGGATGAAGATGGTTTCCTCTCACAGGCTTTTGACTGATGCTCTTAATGAGATACTCTGTTTTGCCTAAATGGTCAAAGCTTTTATTTCCCTGGTGTGCTGTTGAGCTTGTTTGTACATGGCCATACTATTTCATGATTTTATGTTGGTAAAATTACACTGGTATTTCATGGAGCCTGTCCAGCCTTAGTATCAATCATCCCATCATCCAGGTACAGTCGCCCAGCTTCTGTGTGAGACACACACAAACATACACACACAAACACACCATAAGTCATCTCAACATGTTTATGGAAGCACTTGGATCGATAGGCAGCCAGCCTCTGGCCATCAGGAATCAATACTGCAGCACATTGTGAGGACACAAGGCAAGAACAAAGCTGCACCACAGACACAAACACACACACTGCATGCACATAGTGTACAATGCAAACACACACACAGACACACACACACACTGAGACACAGAAACACACACAGACATAGAAACACACACACACACACACACACACACACACACACACACACACACACACACACAGAAACACACTAATGTCATGACCAGTGAGTGATTGCTGTAATGCTGGGGACTGTGTGATAAGGGCTCCATTTGCAGCTAACCTCCGTCCTGGCCTCCAGTGATCCAGATGGCAGACACATTGTGAGTGAACTGTACTGCATAACTGCATCCCTGCTATATCATTTACTTGGTGAGCAGATAGAAAATTCATGAAATAAAATAATGTTCATCCAGTAAAAATTTAAAAGTTGACTAATTCTCTATAAATGGAGTATTAGGTCAGTCAGTCTGTCTGTATTTCAGTTTTCTCTACAACCGTTAATTTAATCGAATTCAACAAGGAAGTTAAATTTTGACTGTGAATTTTGTTGGATGATTACCTCATTTACTATGCCCCTATCCAATACACTGGATTGGTAGTGATTCTGACTTCAGCAAGCAGATTGGTTACAGGCCAGCAGGCCATTACCTTTAGTGCAACAACAGTTACCCGGCCTCTGCTCATGTATCTTTATGGAAGTGTAAACTGTGTTCCAAATCAGGGGTCACTTACTTCGGAGGATACCACGCCTTCGTAGGTTTCATAAACCGAGTAGACCGCTAATGCAAAACCGTAATGAGATGGTCTACTGAGGATTTTCTATTTGGGTCATCAGATTTTCTCAGCCTTAAAGTTGCATTGTTAGCTACTTTGAGCAGCTGCACATGCTGCACTTCAGCCACCTGCATAACTAGCTTGTTAGCTTTGTCACCAGCGTGCAATAAATCCAGTGAACCAAACGTTTGATTTGGTCTTCAAATGCAGCTTCCAATGGATGCAGCCCCTCAATTGGGACACAGCTAAAAAGTGGGACATCCCTTTCGGCCAGTGCATCTCTTTGGTCTGGACTGAAATATCTCATTGAGGAGCCTAACGAATGTTTAGGTCATTTTATTTCAGACATTCATGCTCCGCTGAACTTCATAACCTTGGTGATCCCCAAACTTTATATCCAGCAAGATCAACAGGTCTAAACTTTAATATGTTGCTAACATAGCTCTAGACTCTTAGTCTTGTTTTCCTTCCGAGTGAAAAATAATTGCATCCATTTGAGACTTGAATAATTCATCTTTTGCTATATATTTTTAATAGATTTTTAGGAGACACGATTTCTGTTATACTAAGCTATAGTATTAGCCCACTGTGAAATCAAGTTGTGTGAGGTGAGTTCTCTTTGAAACAACTTTATGCCACAGCTCTCTGTTGGCTTATAAATAGCACAACAGACCTGACCAAAATGTTCACCAGACTTTAGATGAGAGGCAATTCGTCTTCAAGAAAACAACCTCGCTGCTTTGTAGAAGCGGGGAGGTCTTGGTGGAAAGGAGGGAGAACAGGAAAATATAGCAGAAAAAAGCAATTAGGAGATAGCGAGAAAAAAAAAATCTATTTTGGACAATTTCAAACAAGCTTGTCACAACAGAGCCAGGGGATTCGAGCTGTCTCTCTCCCCATGTTGATACGCATGAGCACGCACAGACATGACACACACACATATATACATTCCTGCCTTACCAACAGTGGACTTTGGGACTATTCGACCAAGTCATTCTAAAACATTTTAATATTTAATTCAATGTCCTATTTTATTACAGAGCTACAAAATTGCAATTGTAATTTAGAAGTCTTTTAAAACTTCACAACCTTACTACCCTGGCCAATATCTACCTACAGTATTAGAGAGGAGACATCCACCACCACTACAGGAACTGACAAGATGAACACATTCACATGAACACATTCTGGTACATGAATACAAAGACATTCTTGATGTTTTTCAAAGATTGATTCTTTAACTACATTCAGTATTTAAACATCTTCCTTCATGGGGATACATAGCACAGTAGGATTAATTTGATGCTACAAGTGGGCAGTGTTTGACCCAGATGTTTTTCTTGAGTTGGTAGAGAGGTGTGTTGGACTTCACCAAGGATTGAGCTCTGTGTTGTCCTCTGATTCCATGAGAAACTTAAGTCAGACAATTTGGTCTGAGGTTTATTTCTCAGTCTTATCAAAATTTGTCAGAGGCTTCAAGTGTTAACTTGAATTGAGACTTGAAAACATGGTGGTCTAGCATTTTTTAGGTCT
Source organism: Hippoglossus hippoglossus (assembly GCF_009819705.1). NCBI lineage: Eukaryota > Metazoa > Chordata > Actinopteri > Pleuronectiformes > Pleuronectidae > Hippoglossus > Hippoglossus hippoglossus. The sequence goes on from NC_047157.1 coordinate 16,142,655, forward strand.
TCGACCCGATTCACTCGGGCTTAATTTCTCAGAGCTCTTGACTCTTTCCTTTGCACAATGATTTTTCCCTTGACCTCAAAACAGTCCAATGACCCCCTGAGCCACTTGGTAAGAATAGTTTGAGCTGTATCTCTCAAATTTGTGTGTCCATCCTTCTGAATTCAAACAGGAAAATGTAATAATATTTCAACCTTACCTAACAACCTGAACATTTGATCAGATACATGAGTTGTAGAGCTTTTGAGTCTTCACTCTGAGTGTGGAATTTTAAAATTCTCTGAGCCTCCTTAAAATTGAGTCCTCTAACACACTGAGCTGTTTAGTTAAGGACTATTTCACTCTTTTTTTTACTCTTTCCGTTGAGTGCTTTGCAAATGATATAAAGTTATGGTGACCAAAGTTAAAGGCAAAGGAGTAACCCTATCATCCAGAAGTACTGAGGGTAATCCCCAGGTAACTTGTATTTTGAAGTCCCTCACCCACCGTGTAATGACTGGGAGGTCCACTTTTGGATAGGTAGACAAGTACAGGCACACACACGCACACACACACATGCACACACACATACACATGTCAGTCTGTGTGAGTTCCTGTGACAGTAGGATCACTCTGCACCCCACAGGCTGTAACCCCATGAAAACCTTCTCAAAACGCTTTAATTAAAACGTCTCCCACAATTACAGCACATCCTGATGCTTTGACCTTCACACCTCCCATGAATACTGTGTCATACAATGTCTCTCTTTCTCACTCACTCTCTATCTCACTCTCTCTGTCACTTTCTCTCTGTCTCTCTCTATCTCTCTCTCACACACGCGCACACACAGGATTTTGAAACTGCAGTTTTGCGTGTGAAAAGTGACAGGTTGTTAATAATTATTTTATGGTCATATTAATTTTAAATCTCCCTCAGACCAACCTGACATCCTGATATTATTGTTTCAATGTGTGCACGAACATTTCTTTTATTAAGCGATTCAATATTGCATATACTTATGAATTCTTAAAGAAAGGTAAATACATAATTCGTTGGCTAATAAGACACATCAATCATAACACCACTATTATTTATATCAAAAACATACAATTATATATACTTTGCCATAATTTTGATAACATTTGATATACTGGATGAAGATCATATCACAAAGATGGGGGGGAAAAGCCCAAGCAGTAATTTGAAAAGCCATTACATTTTGTATAACATTTTGTGGTAATCCGTCTAGTAATCCTACTAACTAACAGTCAAACAAACAGATGAAAACCTAACCTCCTTGGTGGACGTAATAACACTGATACTCTGATAACCTGGTGACACAATAAATGTATTCAGCCAGTTTGCTAGTGGAAGTATTCCAATTTGAATCATTGGCAGTTACTTATACCGATATGGCGGGAAGTGAAGAGTAAAGAGTAAAATGAGGTCGATATCTGAAGGTAAAACTAAATCCAAACCCTAGGGATTCAGGTAGAAGAGAGCTGAACTCGGAGAGAATCAAAAGCAAAGATCTCTTTGACACTTACAGTTCTTTCCTTTTTCTTTTCACAGTTGGTATCACTTATTTCTCCACACTTTATTCCTTCAAAACTCTTAACACAGTTCCCTTCTCTGTCATGTAGCTAAGAAAGATTTTTTTATTAGTGATTGTCAGAACATTGCGATTTGTATTCCAACAATTAAACGTTTTACATACTGACCTATAACCTTTTATTCCATTGTTTATTTCATACAAACATGGATTTAATTATAATACATAAAATGGCACTAATTACCTCCATCAAGGAGGTTATGTTTTCATTTGCCGTTTGTTGTCTAACTGTCTGCAGGATTACTCAAAAACTGCCAAACTGATTTCCATGAGTGGCTCTGGATGGATTTAAAGAACAAGGATTCTTTTCTCTTTCTTAACATAGTGAGATTGGACTTCAGCCCCTGGCAGATGTATGCGCTCTGTGAGCAAGCCTGTATTTTATTGTTAGGATTGTGTTACCTTCCAGTATACGTATATGTCAGTGAAATGAAAGATAAATGCTGCAGTATGATCATAGACTGTATATAAAGATGGATGTAGTGTCCGTGATGTCACCCTTTGGTTTCTGAAGAGTGAATATGAGGCTCACAGTGGGCGTTTCACCCGGCGCCATTTTGCCAGTGCCTGGCTCCTCCTAGTTCCTGGCTTACCCAAAATGGGCAAAGAGGAGGAGCGTGAGTCGAGCTGAGGGGGGCTGAGTGAAGACTGACAAATAAACCACGCCCACAGAGCTCAACCTTACCTGGTTAGCTCAGGCTAAGGAGCTAGGCTACATGCTACCCACTGTTGCTAACTGGCTAATGGTGTTGCCGCTTCGGGATGGTTACGGCCGTCAACGAACTTAACAAGAGGTAAGTTATCATACCGTATCGTATAACAACCATTACTATTACCACCTCGTTTTTAGCCTGTTAAGGAATCACAGGGAATTACTCAGTGCAGATGTGTAATTATATGACAGTTTAGATATGATTATAATCTCCACACACTGCTGTTGTAAACAGTGCTCATATTTATTATATATTTATCTGTTTTGACACTGAGAGAAGTCAAGGGACTTGATGTGCTCTAAGTCATATTATTAATTCGATACGTGACTGAAAACTTCTCCACAGCCTCTGGTCGTGTTCAGTGACAGGGATTAGCCTGTTAGCTCAGGTAAACCGAGCAGACCACTCAACCCTATCTCTCTGCATTTGGTCTCATATTCTCTACCATATCAAACATAATGTCCTCTCTTTTTATACAACAGGGAGCCTGAGCAATCGCCGGTTATGTTTCCACAGATATGTCGAGACATCTAGCTTTAATTGTGTCTGAGAGGGAGATCTGATCACTCTGATCATGGGGCTACTGGTCATAAACGTCCCACCTCCATCAGGACAGGATAATTCCTTTGTTAGTTTAAGGAGTCAGGTGGAAGGAGAAGAGACAATAAATTTAACAATTATAATATAAACATGTCAAAAAAGTTACCGTAAAACGGGCTTAGGGTTATTGGAACTGTGGAAACAGTATGTAAAATCTGAAAGATGTCGTCATTGAATGCACCTTGTGTGGGAAAAGAGATTTAAATTAATAATCAGTATTGAGAAATAAAAGCTCCCGATTATCAACAGACTGACAATTGTATGTGAATCCTCAAAGTTAAGCTGGCCTCCGATCAGCACAAGAGAAATACTTCAACCTTTGTGTTGGACTCAACACTGAATAGATTGAATTAGTTGTTATGATGGACATTTTTCAGTGTGCACATCAAAGCACACTCTCTTAAGTGTGCTTCAGGGCACTTGGCTTGGATTGCAGTCGTATTATCCAGCACAATACAAACCTAAGTTGAACAATCTGCTGCTATATTTTGCCTGTTCAGCGCTTCTCTCTGTCGCTATAATAGAGCAATAGAGGAGATCCACTCACTGCCAGACCAGCAGTCTCACATATATGGATATGTAAGACAGATGTATTGGTTTTCATAGTGCAGCCATCCATAGGCACAAACCCACACATACATGTACAATAAACACATATGAAAATGCACACAAATATGGGAGCTTGTGATTTTCTGTGGAAAAACACACTGTGCAGAGGCTTATATGAAATGGGTAAGGATGATGGCAGCCAATGATTGGTTGTCCCATTTAGACCAAAGTCTGTGATTGGTTGTCGGATTGGACTGGCTCCTATCATGCATCACACACATTCATCCGTTCCTCTGGGTCCGCTCAAGTATGTTCCATATATCTCTCCCTCCATCCCTCCGCCCTCTGTCACTCCCGTTACTAATCTATCCTTCTTCCGCCGTCTTTTCCTTCATCTCAATGCCCTCGCTGTATCAGCCGACCCTCCCTTGCTTTATGCATCTATCTCATCACCATCCTTTCAGTTGCTCGCATTCATCCCTCGCTCATTCGCCTTCCTGCTGTTTGCCCTTCCTCATTTTCTCACTATTCTCTTCCTCCTTCATCCCCTGTTGTATGCACCTTTCCGGTCATCTAATACTCATATCCCTCATTTCCTTTCAGCTCCCGCCTCTCCTCCTGGCCCTGCACAACTCATTTTTCCTGTGCATGCTGATAAAGTGAAGGGATGAATATGTGGGGACATTTATCAGCGATGTGTTTTACCAGCAGTGCAGACCACAGCGGGGATAAAAGGGGGGGGGTGGAAATGCGATTCAGATAGAGATAGGAAATATGGTACTGATAGTGTGGTGGGAACAGAACAATGTTCTTATTTCATTTCCTTTTTTTCCTGCACAACTGACAATTGTACTGTGTGTGTTAGGGCTGTAACGATACGTCTAATCCATGGTTCGGACCTCGGTTTTTCAACCGCGGTTCGCTTCATAGCTAGGTTTATTTATTAATACATCTTTTTGAGCGGGGGTGTGGTGGGTGCGTACGAAAAAGCGGGGCCGGAAATTTCTGGGTCTTAAAATACCAACATTTGGTACAGTAAAGAGAGGTACACTAAAGAACATGTTGGACTTTACTTCACATGAAAGTACTTTAACAAAATAACCAAAGAATAGGAAAGAGGTGAGTGTGTGCGTGTGTCTGTCACAGTCTCCTGACTCCGAGTTCAGAGACGAGGTGTTGGCTCCTGAGCGGTGACTTTACACCACACTTTTGTGAAGGTAAAACAGACGATCCTCTCCGACCTCAACACTCATTGCTCTGAAGATAATTCTGTGCTGGTTCAGATTACGCTGGATTGTGGGGCCAGGGTTGTGATTGGAGTCAGAGTGTACGATTTAACATGGAGACGTGTCGTGGTTCCGTCTTTGCGTATCGCAAACCTAAAACCGTGGACTTCTGAACCGCGGTTTTGGTTCGAGACTTGTTACAGCCCTAGTGTGTGTGTGTCTCAATCTGCTATCTGACAGCTTCTTATCTTCTCTTTTTCCTTCTCCCTAGTGTTCTTCCTCTTCCTCTTCTCCAACTGTAAAACATTGCTTTCAATTCAACTTGAGAATCATGCAGCAAGAAACTCAGTGGGGAGTGAGTTATGTGAGTGTGTGTCTGTGTGAGTGTCCATTGTCTCACTCACTGCCTCTGATAGTGTATGCCCATCAGTCTTGGAGTCAGTCAAGTACAGTATCTTTGGCGTATCCATCCCTTCCTCCCTCACTCTCCGTATCCCTTCCTCCATCTTGTTGGTTTCTCTGTATGTCTCGTCCCAGTGTTGCTTTACAGATTCATCTTTCTGTGGCACTGTCTGCCTGCACGGCTCTGTTCGCTACTCGGGTTTAGCTATCTCAGAGATTCAGAAGCACCCCTGCTTTTTTTATCCTTTCCCCGTCGCTTTTTCTCTATTTCCTTGTTTCCTACACACACACACACCCCCCTTCAGCCTCTGTCCCTCTTGGGACTGTTGTTATCAAAAGCGATTGTTCAATAGCTGAAAATAATAAGCATCTCTTGAAGTCGGCAATGGCTGTTTGACGTCTCTGTGGTCTTTCATGCAGATATTGCCTCCATTTGTGACGGGGATAAACAAAAGATTAAACTTATTTTAAGGTCAGTCACCGTGTGTGGGTGTGTTTGTGTCAGTGTGTGTGTGTGTGTGTGTGTGTGTGTGTGTGTGTGGTAAGTTGCCCCCTTAGGGTCCACAGTGGCCTCCTGTCACCTTGCCAATCATATCAGTTAGGTGTGTTCTGATAACCTTATCTCTGCCTGAGCTCTGCATAGCCATCGGGCCCCCCACACACACACACACACACACACACACACACACACACACACACACACACACACACACACACACACACACACACACACACACACACACACACACACACACAGTTTTACAGTTTTACACATACCAAATGAAAGAGGCTAGAGAGCAGATAGGGATCAATGCCGCTAAATCAAGGACATGCACTACGCTGCTTCTCTCTGTCTCTCTGTTCCTCTTATCTATAATGGAAAAGCCATACATTTACAGCTCCCTGCCTACCGTATGGTCATGCTCAGTCACAACATGAAATACTGCTGCAAAGTGTTGGTGCTGGAAAATTAAAGGTTTCTGTGTTCAACTTGCTGAGTGTCGTCCGCGTTCACATTAGGTGGACTGAGAGAGAGAACAAGTGAGAGACACTCAAACAGGGCTGTGCTGTGGTGTGTGATTTTTGCCACAAGACTGTTTCAGAGTAATTGAAACTGTTCACTGATATGTGAAGAATAGATGTAGTAAATACTCTGCTCAGCATTTTAAAGACTACACAAATTTTCCTGTTTTGCTATATCTGTACAGAAGACCGCGATGGAACTGGGATGTTGTCGGTGCTGCGGGATAAATGCTGTATAGGGATATATTTACCATAATAGGAGTGGGAGTTGGGGTGGAGCGGTGGCTGGTCAGCATCATTATTTCCGGATAAACATGGATTTAATCTTCATTTGAAAATATGAGGAGTCAGTATTATTTGGGTTAACCATCCATGTAAATACATTGCCCTCCACATCAGAGGAACAAGGACACAATCCATAACGCTTCCTTTCCCCATGCAGGTCGGAATACCCCATTCCCTATACACTCATAATGCTTCTCTTGGTACGAGGAGGGTGTAAACTGCCTCAGGTTACATCTGCAAGTAAAAGCAGTTTTTCAGGCTATGGTAGTGTTCAGGTTATCAGTCAAAATAATGGAAAAAACATTATATAAACATGTTTTTCCCTTGTTTTGTATGAAAATGGCCCAGAAACCAGTGTAATGGCAATGTAACTGTTAAGGAGCTGTGAAGACCAGTAAAATAATCTGTTTAGGGAGGAGAGGAAACAAATTCACATATGTTGGATTAGTGTCCGATTGCTATATTTTCTTTTCTTTTATCTTAGTTTCGCTACAGGTTTTTCCTAGAAATCATGTTATCCGACCTCAATTCTGTGGCACTTCAGGAAAATGCTGATGTTGTAAGGAAGCTAAATCAAACTTATATTGCTTCAGTAGTAAGCAGTTGAACAACATGGTCAACAAAATACTACGTGGGTTTAAAAACTGATTCACAGAGCTAAAGCGTCTGATGAGCTGAGACTTAAAACAAGGGGCGTATACACATTTTGCTACCTTCAGAGAGAGCGAGGCTCCCTGTTTTCTCCCTACTCATTTTGTTGTTGAGTAAAGTTGTGGACTGGCCTTCATATTTAGTGCACAGACAGTGTTGACAATCTTCTCATGTATCTCTCTGAAAGAAAGCAAATAAGCCTACAAGATTGAATCTGTCGCTAGAAGAAACTGCTCTGATTTAGCTGCTTATCATTGTAACATTGTCTGACTCACAATAGTCTGTGTAAAGAAATAATATCAAAATTGATGCAGCAGAACCAAGAGATGTTGTTTTTTCTTCATTTCACAAATTCGTCTCACTTGTCAAAACCTGGCACCAATATTTGTCACAACTCAGAACAAACAGCACTCAAATGCACGATTCACAGAGATGAAATATTAGAACAATTCACCTTTTTAAAAAATGTAATGCAGACAAGAGCAGGCGAGGGGTTAGGTTAAGTCAGTAGGCAGGCAGTGATTGGAAAGAGGCAGACAGGCAAAAAGGAAGCAGGCAAAAGGCAAAGGCCAAAAACATGAAGGAAGTCAAAAAATGAGCAGGGTGGTACAAAAAGGCAGGAAAGCCACTGAGAGAAATATGATGGACAATGTGGCAGAGCTGAAGCCAAAGTGGACGGGTATATACACAGGCAACTAATGAGAGAATGGGGAATAGGTGAGTAGGTGGACGAAGGGGAATCAGGTGACAGGAAATGAAGGGGGCGCTGGGGTTACATCAGGACAGGTGGAGGTAACAGGATCCAAAATAACAAGACAGTGACTGAACACTGCAAAGCAGCCAGGGAATGAATGAGCAAATTAATGATGCTGACTGTTCAAGTCTGAGGTTTTGGTGTGTTAGGGCGGTAGGGGCGAATAGCCTCAAGCCACTAGCTTCAAGCATGAGATTGTGAGAGGGCTACAGAGGTCTGGTCAGTGCATTTCTTTTCAACTACCTATTGTTTTTAAATTTTAAGATTTTATTATTCAGGTGCAAAGCAACTCGCAGTTCCCTCTGGAGCCTCAACAGGCCTTATACAACCATTTCTATAAAGCGTAGCTGTCCCCAACAGATTTACGTGTAAAAGTTATTTAAGAAAGTCACTTTCCAGATGTTATCACATTTCTGTATTTTCCTATGAGTCAACATTATCTTGCTTCCCCATACAATGTCAATGTTTACCCTAAGAAACTCCTGTTGCTTGCAAGGAGGTGCATATTATTGAAATGGGAAATTCCATTCATACCTCTGATATACTGGAGACATGGGATATCTTAAACTGATTCCAGATATGCACTTAATTCCTGACATTCTCCAGGACTTGCTCTGGACATTTTCCAGGACATTTCCTGCCAGCACCATGGCACAATGTCCAGAAAATGTCAGAGTAAGCCCATGTGAGAATAAAGCAGAAGATTGTCCAGAAAACTACAAGAATACAAATGTCTCAGGATGAAAAAAGGTGTCATACATGTAAAAGACGAAGATGTCATCTTGCCAAGACAAGGAGGTTTGAGAGCTTTTGGCAATAAGGGTCAACACCAGTGTCCATGTGCTGTAAAGAAAACCACTGTGCAGCAATCTCCTGCTTCTTCATGATTGAAAGGCAAACTCCGAAGATGCCTGGACCCAATTTACAGGACATTTTTTGGAGTTAATGTTTAAAAATAGCTTGAGTGAAATATTCCCAGTCCTTCCTCTAAGAGGCTTTTTGTAATTCTGAGCTGAAATAATTTGATATCTTTTTAACCTAAACACGACGCTTAATAATAAAACATGTGCCTCAAGGGATTGGAGATATTGCATTCTCTGTGTTGGACGAACCTTGAAATGAAATCCTCATTTATTTTGAAATTCCCAACTATCTCAGTGATGCAAAAATAAAAAAACTGACACAATGATAACAGTTGTCTACAAATGAAGAATATGAACAGTTTCAGTGCAAGTAGGTAAAAAACATTGAAGGTCAAAAGAAACGAGAAGGAGGACAAACAAGTCACACTGCTTCATACTTCTATTTTGTAGGAACATGTTATTTAAAAAATATTGTGTCATTCTCTGATTGAAATACTAAGGATTTACAAAATCATCATGATGCACTTACAAAGGATTTTGCTTTGATTGCTTCTTTTGTGTTGCCATCCGCCTTTTGTGAGGGTTATCATATGTTGTGTACGTGTCAATGAAGCAAACATGAACCTAAATGACAGTCCTTATGCTCTTGATGTCAGCATGTTTAAAGTGCTCACTTTAATGTGGGTAGGAAGGGGAAGAGGCATGAGTCAGAGGAGGAGTGTGGGTGGACGATGAGTAGATCTTAATGTGCATGGAGCATCTCAAAGCTTCCTTGGCTTGACTCATAGGATGGCTGAGATCAGACAGAATGGTAGATTGCAGGTTTTACCCTCAGCTATTAGGATTGCTCTGCTCTCACTCATCTCTCACACTCCTTTTTTCCCTCTCTCTTTAAGTCCTCTTGTGCCTTCATTGCCTCTCTCAATCGTTTCTTTTTTTTTCTCTCTTTCTCGCACATGCACACGTTTCACTAACTCTTTCTTGCTCCCACCAACACCCTGTCTAGTTTTTTTCCCCTCTTACTGTTCTTACGTGTCTCTCCTTCCTGCCCATTACTTTAGCCAGTGAAAAAGTCTGTGCTTCAACAGTCCTCTCCTGCTGCTGCAGACTGTCTTTATATGGGCACATCATATTTGATGAGACAGGTAGGGGGTGGAGGGATGCAGCTAATATCTCTCCCTGGTTCTCTCTCATGGCTCATTCTTTCTAGCCTATTTATCGTGTGTGTGTGTGTGTGTGTGTGTGTGTGTGTGTGTGTGTGTGTGTGTGTGTGTTTTAGAGGGAGGAGAATGCATGCATGTGTATGTGTGCCTGAGGCAGTGATAATCCATCAGACACGTACACACTCAGGGCATAACCATTTTCCACTATCTCATTGCCTCTAAACTCAGGGAGGCATATTTGAGAGATTCTGTCTTGCAGGTGTGCTGTTCCTTACTATTTCCTGTTGGATTAAAGTGGATAAAGAAAATGTACAATCAGCTCCAGGGAGGTAAAATAATCTTGTGCAAACTTGCTGACATAAACACATAAAATGCACATACACTGTACATATATGGTCCTATGCTTTTACAGAGTAGTTAAAGGATCTGAACTCGGAAACTAATTGTAAAATAAAGTGCCGCCCTTGGTGCATTTATCCTCACTGTATCTCCTTTGTACTTTATTAATGTACAACAGTTTGCCAAAGTATAAAGGCTTTGCTCAGTATTTTATGTAGTTCTATTCATCGTTTTTCCTTGTTTTTCTTTCTCATTCCTGTTTAACAGCACTAAAAGTTAACATACCTCAGTTTCTCTCCCTTTTTGTTTTAGACCCTCCCACTCTTAGTCTAGTGTTCCTGGAATACCAATTACTTAAAGAGGAATTTCAGTATTTTCATTTTGTATGTTAACAAGAATTGGGTGTGTAAATGAATGTTACTAGATCACCTCTGCCGGCAGCCGTGCAATGACGGTCATTGCAAAAGTCAATGAAATGTCCACTTAACGTGCCCTTTTTTCACTAATAAAACACACAAATTGTTATTTTGGGTCTTTGCTAAGAGTCTGGCAACATTACACTTCTTGCTCAATGAAGTTTCACTCTGTGGGTTGTTGCAGGAAGACAGATGGACACCGCTGTGTTGCAGCTGCCAGCGGAGGCGATCTACCGGACAGACTAAAAAAGTTATTGTTTTGTAAAACAAAAGTTTTGTACCATCCATTTTCACACCTGTATTTATGAGAGTCCAACAAATGGTCTGCTGCTGAATTCAGAAAGATTATTAATGGAATTAATTAGTCTGTTTAAACAGCACCATCAATTTCTGTTGACAGCTAATATTGTCACTGTTTATTTTCTATATGATGGGACAATATTATTTTGGTTTGTTGGTTCAGGAATATGCAGGACTTTATTAGTTTGCATGTTTATGTTAATGCCATATGGTGTTGACTCTCCTGCACAAGATGAACCTGCATGTTGTCTGTATTATTACAGCAGCATCAGCCATCATTGAATTGTCTTGGTGAAATCCAAAATAGCATCAGAACATGTATCTGAACTGAGCAGGTGATGTCTCAGGGTTCCTCTCCATCAGTATATTGTAATTGTTTGTGTGGCTGTTTTAACTGATGAACGTGTAGCCTTTTTTAAAATCATGCCTTCACTTCAGTATTTCCGTCCTCAATTTGCTTACTGCACCACACCTTTCTCAAAGAGGGCTTTTTTGCAATGCTAAACAAATCGAGTCACATTTGTTATTGACTGAAGGCGAGATGTATGATCTGAAAGTGACTGAGGTGGGAAATTTAATCGGAATTTTAATAATTAAACATGATTTGTTGCACAAGGACATCCTGTGCTCTGCCTTTGATGGGCATGAACCACATGTAGCAAAATGTGAGTCAGCAAGCTTGCAACAAACCTGGCTATTATCAGATATTTTGGAATAACTTAAAATAACTGTGGAAGCGTGTGAATTTACCAATGTTGTCTACATTTTTATATATGTAGATTGCAACAGCAAATACATTTTGTGTTTAATGCAATAGCTGCCTGGCTTATATGTTCAGTGGCAGACCAGGGTTTGGATTCAGATTCATGTTTGTGGTTTTGGTTTAGGCAGCACTTGGTAAAGATAAGTAAAATGTTGTTATGGTTTGTCATGGTTTTGTTGAATGTCAATAACATGTGTCTGAAGTTACTGAACTTTCTTCTGTATTAAACAACAATATCTCTATGACCTTAAGTTCTGTGAGTCTCCAAACATAGACAAATAGTAAGGCCAAAGCGCCTTGATTGCCACATGGTGGCTGGCTGATGTATAGGTTATAAATCCCACCACCTCCATGGTAGTGGATGGGACACAGACAAAATAAAAATGTAAAGTCACACAACAAATACATTTTTCTCAAAGATGTTTTTTTCATTTTAGGTAGATCTTATCACAACAACCAGTATGTTTGTTTTAAAGGTCCAGTGTGTAAGATTTAGGTGATAGGGATCTATTGATAGAAATTTAATATAAAATATTTCTAGTGATGTTTTCACGAGTGAGTTTCATCTAAATTATACAAATTGTTGTTTTATTTACCCTAGAATGGGCCCTTTATATTTAAACACTTTATATTTACATCAGGGGGGGTCCTCTCTAAGGAGGCCGCCATGTTTCTTGTAGTAGCCCAGACTGGACAAACTAAACACCCTTTGGGTTTTTATGAAAACTGAAGGTTACCACAGGTTCTCTTTCATGTTTGGAAGGGGAGGATGAGGTGAGGGGTGTTCAGCTGCCACATGCAACTTCACCACTTTATGTCACTAAATTCTACACACTGCAACTTTAAATCAGTTTTTTGATGCTTTGAAACAGGGCAAAACAAGCAAGTGTATTGGCGGGACCTTGCTACTATGGCTCCATCCACCGATCACTGTTCAGGGTCTGCCTTTATTTCTGGATTAGAGGAAGTTGTGATACGCCATCCATCTTTACATACAGTCTATCTGACAATGTTAATAATGTTAATAACTCAGTCTATTCTATTAATAAAAATTGTAATCCAGTCCCAAAATAAGTTTCCTACAAAAGATATTTGCTGTTGTTATTGAGTTGTATATAAACTTAATTTGAAAAGGACGAATCCAGCTCATGGTTAATGATGCTATTGCTACACTGGCATACTGCTGATATAATGCAGACAACATTAGTACAGACTTTGTTTTTTCTGCCAATGCTGCATTGCATCCTATATACCAATTGTGCTCGACTGTAATGGGTTGTGTATGAAAATAGGTGGATCCACTGATTCCCTCATCTCCCCCTTATTGAGTTTACTCCTGAGACAGGACAACTAATTAGCTGTCAGACCAGGACAAAGAGATACAGAGACACACTATAGAGTAATTATATACACTCGCACATGCTCTTAAACCCACACGCGCCTGTGCACACACAAGCACTTCCACTCAAAAGGCTATGTGTTGATGGCGACACTTGACAAGTCAATAAGCCAATGGCTTATCTCCCATTCTGCTCCTCTCCCCTGCTCCACTCTTTATTGATTGCATCCATAATTATTCACTTTATCTAAAGCTGGAATTAGCCACCGTATAGCTTGTAGCAATCCAAAAACCCTGACCCATGCATGCTTGTATTGTTACACGGACAAACTCACAACTAGATGCAGTGCAGGCAGGGCTCCAGACTTTTTCCACTAGTGTTCCTTACTGAAAATTTTACAAGCACCAGCACAAACGTTAGGCGCAGCACTTAGGACAGGCAACAGAACACATTCATATTTTTTTCCCCATCTTAACTAAATAGACAATGTGCAAAAATACAGAAATGTGCTGTTTTATTTGTATTTTTGTATTTCACTTGATGGCCAATACGATGATTTAAAAAAAAAAAAAAAAAGTGAGGCATATTTGCAAGTCACACTGGTATGCCTAGTTATAACATTTAGTCGCACTATATCCAAAATAGTCATATATAGAAATAATTGTCTTTATTTCGTGCCCCATGTTTGGACATTTTTCTCCCTTTAGCTGATCATTTGGATTCACATGCAATTTCCCACAACTATATTAATCTTTGAATAAACCCCTTAAAGGTGACTTACCAAATATTGAAAACATAATCCATATTCAACAGGGTAATGTATCTTAAATAGTTGAATTTCATGATTCATTTATAATGTAAACCCTTGTCACTGTTTGTGTTTGGCTCTGCTCCTATTAAAACAGTGCCTTAACATTCTAATCCATCAGACTACTCAATAGGTCCAATAAACAAGCTCTCTCAGGCTGCTATCGACACGATCGATCCGCTTATCAATAGTTGACACTGTGAAGTCAGTCTGCTCCAATCCTGTCCATCAATGACTCGTCAGTCAATTTGAAAGTCTTTATGCAAATAACCCTGGAGAGCACTGCATAATGTGCTGTTAAAACATGGCTAAAAGAAATTCTGAGTGCGAGTTTCTGCTATGTTCAAAGCATTAAGAGCGATACTAAAGGTCATTATTGATATGGCAGACATAAATAAAGACCCACACACTCCCATGGCAGAATACGGCAATGTTCACTCCAACAACTGTTTCAAATAGCTTTGACTATTAACTAGGGACTTATTATCACTCCCTATCCATTTTTATACCTCTGCACCATTATGTATTTGCATTGTGTGCCTGTCCATCTCCTTCACATAAATGCAAGATCTCAGGAGCGAGAAAAACTTTGGCACAAACATTCTCCAGACCTCAAGGATAAACTATTCAGTATGTGGACATACATAGATGAGGGTCACCGTGACCTCACGAAACACATTTACGGCCATACCCAAGAATTCTGACCCTTATTGTGACAGAATTTTACAGAAGTGAGGATAAAATGATGGCAGTTTGTATCCAAAGGTCAAAGGTCAACTTCACTGTGACGCATTAATGTTTTGTTTTTCTGGCCAGTATTTAACACCATGACTCATGAAGAGAAGGGGACTTTATGTTCATTATTCATATTTTGTCAGGCACTGAATTGGTGACACTAATCTTGTGTCCTCATCTTGAATCTGTGGCGATTGCTTATATCCTCTATTCTTCCAGTTTTTAAAATCTTCTCGACATACTGCATATGATAAGAAAGTGAATATTTTAGGTCTAAGTAATAAATTATAATTTTGCACAGACATGGATAAATAAATTTCAATTTGGCTGCTTGGCAGAGACATACACTCACAGAAGCAGTTATTCTAGTTTTTTGGTCCATTCATTAGGTTCTTTCTTCCATTACATAAAAGACAGACTCTGTCTTCGGTCTTTGCATTTTACCCCCAATCTGTCCCTTTTGACTGCTCTCCACTCTAAGCTGCTCTCGTGGAGGAAAACATAAATTACAATCCTATAATGATTGCTCTAAAGACTTTACCTACTTTCCTCATTGAATTGCATCAATCTTGTACCTTGAAAAGAGATGAACCACTTAGATCTCAATGTAAATGTAAAATTGACTGCAGCTTGTACACTACTGGTCAAAAGTTTTAGAACACTTCTAGTTTTCCAGCTGTTACTAGCATTCACATCGTGTGATATCTCAGTCTGCTCTGATTTTACTGACTTTTCAACTGACTTTGCCATGTTCAAATGTCTGATGATAAATTTTAAATTGAATGAGTGTAGTAACACAGTTTGTCCCAACACTGCCTTTGTACAGACAAAGACACCTGATGGATTTTTGTTGCAACTTTAAAAGGCTTAATTACCAATTTCTTAATCCCTGAAAAAGTCTGTTTTCTATGAAATATATGATTTTTTTGTTTTTTGTGAACTGCTCCAAATTTTTTTATTTTTTAACCTTGGGCAGTTAACCCCTTACCTTTGTGTCATTTAAGCTTAGTCACTGGACTAAAAATTGGAAAAATGTTTTCACCAAGTCCAAGTGGTCTCCCTGTCTGATGACAGAGACTGGTTGGTCTCAATGCTACCATTAATCACATCTATCTTAACTGGCCTTTAATGAGCCTTCCTGTGATATGATGATGGAAAAGTACAGTCCCTTTCATCACCCCAGTATGAGATGTGGAGATTCAGTAATCAGTGCCTCACATTGGCAGATGACCTGTGAGCCACAGGCCTCACACACTGCAGGGGGGTGGTTGGTGTCATGACTCATTTTTGCAGAGGGATGTGAGAAAAATGCAGAGGAGAGAGGTGAGGAGAAGACATTTCATGTAGGCTGTGCAATAGATGACTGACATTCTCTCACTGAAACATCCCCATGAACCTTTCTCACTCTTGACAAACCCATCACTCCTCAACTGCCATTACATGCTCCTCCTGCAAATGTAAAAGAAAAAAATCTTGGTTGCATAATCATCCCTAATTTTGCCAGTACAATGTGTAGGTTTAGGTGTTTTCAACAGTTTATGTGAGACTTAAGAGGCAGATAGAAATTGTAATGTTAATATTAATGTTGTCTGATTTGTTCGGGCTGAGTTCATTCTTGTGCGATTATTTCCAGAGCTTAATCTCACAGAAAAACTGTATGAACAAAATATAAACTGTCTGTGTTTGCAATTCTCAGTGACCTTGGCAATACTGTTCCCAAGGCCCCCCTTTCACCCATCTCCCATATTTCCTTTATTCCCTTCATCTTGTTCACAGGCATTAATGTCCCCTGTGGCTGATTGGCAAAAATAGTGCATATCCTGTTCTATGTAGGAGTTATTATATAAAAGTGATTGACCATCTTTATAGAGCTTACCACAAGTTATGAGCGCATTTAGTGGCAATCCATCCCATTTTGTAGAAATGATAGTTGTATCATTAGGATATTTACACTCAGTACTTACCTGCTAAATGCCGCTCTGCAAGTGATTTGGGATGGAGGTCTGTATACCTGAGTAAGACATTTATTATTTGGTCTGCATTGTTTACATTCTGCCATATTCACTCGATCGAAGCATTTTCTTTTGCCATGAAAAGTAATCTGAAGGAAAAACTTTGAAGGTGAACATTTTCATCTAGTTATAATTAAAGGTCAGAGTATCTCTATTTTCAACAGTTGCATGGTAACGTTAATGAGGTTTGGAGAAAGCATCTGTGTTTCAGGGCAGACAACAGTCTTTAGCACTTGAATGGCCAAGCACACTCAGACATATAAGTGTACACATGTTAAAACTCCAGGGATCCTACAGCTACATCTCCCAAGAAATGGGACCAGATTTAGGCAATTCCAAGTATTCAACCCTGGGGAGGGAGTTTATAATTTAATATGATGCAAGACACATATCACAGGTGAAATAAGGGTGTTTGCAAGATGTCCACGAAGCTGCAGAGCAAGTTGTTGCTGAAAAACTCAAATTACCCTGTTTCCGCAATGACCACGACTCTCATAGGTAGTAAAAAATGAATGGATACATGTATATATAAATCAATGGACTGGAGAAAAGAAAGGAATATAAGGCAATAAACATGAGGAATGAGTAAAGATGGGCACAGTAACATAAACTCTTTTATTCTGTTCTCTCTGCTCTTTTGTGGACATGAAAATGAAAGCAATGTCTAAGGATGAGAGGGTAGCAGAAGAGGACAGAGAGGAAAAGAACTGTCTATGGTAAAAAAACAAAACAAGAGGTGAGTAAGGAAAGAGGACACAAGGATCAGAATAGAGGGAAGCAAGAAACAAGCAGGAGGAAGGGAGGGGTTACGGAGTGGACTGGAAAGGTGACATTTGGTGAACAGGGGCTATTTGTGGTGACATTTTCACACCTCTGCTCATCTCTAATGCCAGGACAATGTGCTCTGCCTCGTTTGTCACCTGCCTTCCTAACAAGCTTGTTACTGCTGCGGCTTCTGCTGCCCCTAATGTGTGTGTTTGTGTGTGCACCGATGAGTCTGTGTGCATGGGTCATCCAAATGTCTGTATCTCACACTCAAAATGCTGAATCTTTTCATATTCGGGAACATACCCAAATGTGCTATTTCACTATTTGAACAATATTTCCATGTTCAGTTTCTTTGTCAGCCCCAACATGACACTAGCAACTGGGAGGCTCTAGCATCTGCCCACATATATCAATCTCTGTATGGATAACTGGGACATCCAGTTGTACATGTGGAATGAGCAGGAATGTATCACAACATCATTGTTGACAATGAAATCCTATAAAAAAATGATCTGATCATGTGAGGGAAAAGACCTCTTTTCACTTATCTACCTTATTGAAGAAAAAGTGATGGACCTCCAGATAAAGTTAGAGGTGCTCTCTGTTTTCTCCATGATCACGTAGAAAGACGTTACTCACAGCACTCAGGTAAATGGGCAATGATATTATAATACATTCAGTTTTCACTCTAACTCTTGTTTGTAAACATGATGGCACTTCCTGCTCTTGACAGGGCTCATCACTCTCCGTGTGCTTGTCTCCATGTATGTGGCTGCTGTACGTACGCACGTATGCATGTGGAAAACGCTGCTGTTTGCCATGCAAGCCAGTGTGCGGTTTCTACCTCATCCCGGTTTCCACTGTTGAACTGTTTGATCAGACTGCTCAGTGAAGATGATGGACTGTGAAAGGCATCGAGGCTGCAGTGTAAAGTGATGAAATGTCTCTTTATAGTGTTTCGTGTTAGGGCTTGACACCACTCATTAATCTGAACTGCTCCTGTCTCAGTTGATGGCAAAGGGATACAGTGATAGGTGACCTATGCTAAAGGATCTGATGTTCGAGAGGAAAAGACTGTGTTACTGTATACGTCCATAGAATGATTTAAATGCCCAATCAGTAATCTCCTAAAATATAAATGAAAGATGTATTAGCATATACAAGTACAAGTCTGGTGGTAGATCTACCTCACAGACTGTGACTTTACTGTATCTCAAATAAAAACAGGTTGTCAATTGGGACCCTTTGGTCATTGCAAAACGAAATGCGGGGTTTATAATCGTTTAATGTAGATTACTTTGTTTTCATAATCGCTGGAAACTATAATCATAATTGAATTTCAATTATTCGCCAAGCCCTGCAAATAAATGCAAACACACATTCCTGATACATTACTTCAAAATGAGAGAGGCCTGATTCAGGTGTTTACCTGGCAATTGCTAATGTTACGATTACTTTCCAGAGTAGCTAAGTCCTTATTTATAGTATTATAACCCTTTAAATGCATTGAAATATTTACTCAATTAAATTACTTAATTAATCAAGCTGTCTTACAGTACATACAATGAAGTTCTCATCACCTGTAAAGAACACAGACACAAACACAGGACACAGGGAGAGAGACATATACACTGCATAAAATAGACTAATGAATGTCAAGGGGATACTACGTTTGCTTAATACCACATTAAAGCAGAATGTGCTATTAATGCAGACCCAAGACCAGTACCACAAGCAATTACTCTCATCCCAAGCATCTGAGTGGACCTTTACATTTGTAAAGTGCACAACTCCCTGGTCATCTCTGCCCTGTCACTACTGTGTATTTCTCTTCCATTCCATTCCGAACTGAATCATTCATTAAAAAATGTTTTTAGTTTTCCTACTTGCCCTTTTCCTTTCTTCATTCCATCAGGGCATCTGCATCTATTTCATTATCTTTGTTTGTTGTAACCTACTAGTCACCTACATCGATCATCATCCCATTAGACCCGTCCCCTGCTGAAGGAAACATAATTCCTAACGATGGCTTCACCTAGCCGGCCATCATTGCCTCTACGGCACAAGTTAAATGTTAAATGTAAATGTTTTAAATATACAAACCCCATATATATATATATATATATATATATATATATGTGTTGCTTCTGTGAAATCCTCATATAAGGCTGTAAGATCGCCCAATTTTACCAGACCTGTTTCCGGATAAGTAACCACTAATGTTGGTTGTGATAAACCAACCACTGGTTCTGTCTCTGACAGTGAATCATTGTCATCTTTATCAGGAACTTGGCGATGTCCGTCAACTCTCTGTGGCACCTGCAGTTCATCAATGAGGTTACGAAAGACAAGCAGGCGAGCCATCCCTTGGTCCTTGAAACTCCTCAGTTGTTTATTTCTCAAAAAGTCGACAATGAAGTCAAAGAGTTCCACCTCGGTCGATTCCACAACTGGCAAATCTTCATCCATTAGCATGACACTGCAAGCTTGTGGACAAGGTCTCTGTTGGCAGAGCAGGTCAGCGAATGAGGCTGTTGTTGGATGTCCCACCATAGGTCTCATAAAGCTGCCATCTCTGGCAATATTCTTTAAAAACGACATGCATGTGCCCTGCATAAGAGAGAATGTTTGAGTGGAGTGGTTTTGTAGTAAGACAACAAAATAAGAGTTGTGAAGCTTGTCACTGCTATGCTAGGCTAGCGTACCTGTTGGGTCTGGTTTGGGTTTTTATTGATGTAAAGATACATGAAATGCATTTTATTTTATTTCATCCACTTTCATATGTATTTAATGTTTTGTTTGACTGTTTCTGAAAATGTGTGTTACTGACAAGGAGTAACCTAAAATGTAGTTTGTAATCTTGTATTTCTTATGTTGAATACATCCTGCAGTCAAGTTGAGTTTAAGCTTAACTTCTCTGCCTCTTTGTTTCTACGCTCAACTTTTCCAGGCTGTGCAGCAGGTTTCACATCAGCCAAGCTACCCTAGGCCCGAGGCCGACAACACATACACCCTTATTTCGCAAATCAAACGTCTCTCTGAGCCTTTACCACAGACACAAGCAGCTAAACCTTATTTACATGTTTAGAGTGATTACACAAATCTATCTAATCCACGGAGAACATCATTTCACATTCAGTATTTGGACATTGCTGCCAAAGCCTTTTACTAATTCATTACATTCAAGTACAGAGGCGTTACGCAACCCAATTTCATTTCAAATCAACTTTAATTAATTTCTATGTATTAACTTGTCAAATTAAATAGTGTTTCAAACAGCAATAAAAATTCAGTTGATCACTAAATGAATGTAAGTTTTATCTATAAGCGGTATTTGTGTATGGAGGATTGTGTGCATTATCAATAAAGGAAGCTTTAACAGGAAGAGGAGACACATTTTCTTTCACCAAATATAGTGTGTTTATGCTTTCATGGTATATTTGAAAAAATACACAAATAAATGAGTAATTATGAGTTTAACAGGGTTAGTGAACATGCATCTGCATCCCTTACATTTATATTTCGTATTTGGTTTAAGTAGAATTTAAATTATAATTTTTATCATCGGCTGGCATAAAATAATTCAGATTACGGTTCCTTTATATCAATATTTGATATAGTCTTCTTAGACTTATGTGTTTTGGCTTTTTCATTAGTAAAAACAAGACAATGGAATAATAATGACTTTCAAGCAGCTTGTCACTAATCACACTGTTAATCTGTCCATTAAAAATGCTTCTTCTCCAGTGTTAGATTATAAATTAGTTAATTGCCTTGTTGCTTTTGACTAATGTGCTGACCAGTGATCATGATATTTGAAATATATTTACATACATATAACAATAAGCAATTTAACCAGTATAACTTTAATCACGTGGTCTATGGAGGTTTAAGATGTGTACCACATATTTTCAATATCCTGGATTCAAATCAAGTCTGCGGTCTTTGCTGCATGCCATGCTCTTCTTCTCTTCTCACTTTTCCTGAGGAGAGAAAGTGATGCTATCAAACGGAAATTGCCTAAATTATTTCACAAAATGTATACATTATTAATCACGACTATAATCTTGAGTCGTAGTTTTGGTAATGAAATAAACACCGATAAATAACCTAAAAATGTAATATGTACCTCCTCTATTGTTTGAGGGACTTGTCATAGTAGGTAACAGCAAATGACTGAATTACACAGACACACAGACACGGGTGAGTGCTTTAACGAATCCTGTCATTGCAATGAAGGAGTCCTGGTTAAACCTGTGTTATTGTGCATCTAATTTTTTCTCCTTCCGTGGTGCAGAGCGGGAGAGAAAGGGGAGCCTCGTACCACTCCAATGAATGGTAATTAGTTTTCAATTAAAGACATTAATTAAACCCATTCTCTCACTGAGCCCTTTTTTAGTGTTCATCTCACTGTCAACTATGGCATTTAATTAGTCTCAAAACCTGAGCACATAAAAACTAGTTGTGTGTACGTGACACAAGCGCACCCAGCGGTGTACGTGAGTGGAAAACCATCCTCGTGAGGCTGCTCCACGTGTCCTACCTCGGTCCCGCGAACACAGAGCCGTCCCTACTAACTCTAACAGTTGCTGATGTCTATGGTCTTTTGAATATTGTCTTTGAATAGAGCCAGTGGCTGAGCTCAGCTTTGTCATCATGACTTAATTTACGCTATATGATGAGGAAAGATTGTTTAATGTAAATAGGCTATAGATTGTGTCTCTAATGTTATATGTAGCTAATAGTAATGCGTTACTATTATGTAATTTTGGGACTTCATAATGATGTCATGATTTTTACCATATCTTTGATTGTGTCTATAGTTCAATTGGATGAGGAAGGAAATTTTACTATTGATCTATGCGTGACATAATTTTCTGATCAATGTAAACTTTAGATTATATCTCACTTCTCTTATTATTTGTAGAGATATTTATGATTTTTGGACAATATTTTTGTTAACCTTCAACAAATCCTCTGGTTAATCATCAAATCAAAAGTCAATCATCTGGCAATACCACCCGAAGTATTATTCCCACCAAGTTTGGTAAAAATCTGTGAATGTATCGTTGAGTTATTTTGTACACACACAAAATACAATAATACTGATAACCAGGATAATTTATATTACTATGGTCATGATATGCGACTTTCATGCTATTTCATTTCTAATCACTCCTACACAGTTTATGTGCACGTTCTCAATGCCATCGTCAACAAATGTTACTTTTTCTGCAGATCAAGATATTTTGCATTTGAATGAATTAATAAAAATATTGCGAACAGTAAAGTAAGATCATGGTATAATACGTGAAGTGACACCTGAAAAGAGCTGCACAGCGAGCGAGGAGCTGCAACACAATACAGCAAGTCGCTGCTGTGGTGTGCTTAAAATTGACATCACTGTCCTCAGGGCAAAATATCTGTCTTATGAGTTAGTCTCTGCCCCTCTCTGTGTTCTTTCTCTTTTATTCTCTGGATTTTCTCTCAAACTCTTCACCTACAGCTGTCGCTCGGATAAACGTCTTAAAGAAGTTGACCCGTGCTATGGGATATCAGGGAATATGCGACCGAAGCCGCTTCTCTATGCTGCCCTGCTCCTCAGGGCTGGTGAAGATAACAGCACATAACAACATGGAATTGTGTGTGTGTGTGTGTGTGCGTGTGCGTGTGTGAGACTCAGGAAGAGATTTAGATGATGAATGAATGACCTTGCCTAAAGAGTTACATGTCCCTGTTGTGAGGCTTGATGGAGAGGTTGCATTGGGTCCTGCTGTGTTTGTGTGTTCGTCTCTGTGTGGGTGCATCAGTGCGCGTGTGCCTGTTTTCTGTGTTTGTACACTTAAGAGACGCACATACCCTCGCATCTGTGAGCATTCTCCATATGTATAGTTGGAGTGAAAGCAAATCTATCCACCAGGGAGGGGAGAGAAAACACAAACATGCACACACATTGACTTGATTTCTAAAAATACTCACTTCCTCTCCAAATGCTTTTCAAAAACAGCAGGAGCATTTTAAGGAGACTTGAGATGAAAACATTGGCTGATATCCAGCGTAAGTGGGCTATCTGTGTAGCAGTGTGTAGTTTCACTACTGTTTCTGCCCGTGTTTGCACCTGTGTTCTTGCTGCATATGTGTGGCAGATGCTCGTGTGTGTGTGTGTGTGTGTGTGTGTGTGTGTGTGTGTGTGTGTGTGTGTGTGTGTGTGTGTGTACTGTGCATATAATCAGACTTAACAACTGATATGAGACACCTATCCTCCCCACTGGGTTTGCAGATGCCAGCTGGAGGAACATGGCTTTATTGTTTCATCGAAATGTCAGCGCACAGCGTGTGTCTGGCATGTGTTCATGTGACACTCAGAGATGTTCGAGGGAAATTTAATAATATATCGATTCGTCATTCTCAGGTGGACCACCCAACCAAAACTCGCCATGTTTTATGTACGAGTTAACGCATGGCCTAAGTTTTTGCACGAGTAATGTTACAGTGTGCGTTTTTGTGTCCAAGAGTGCCTGCACTTGTATGTGTGTGTTTGTGAATGCACCAGTGCATGACAGTACTCTGTTTTGTTTCTCTATTATTCATCACTCTTTAATGTTTTAGTTAGCGTCACATCACGTCCTTGTTGCTGCGCTGTGATGGGCCAGAGCAGGCCAGTGGCATGATGAATCACAATTGAAAAGATGTCAGCTGGTTGCCTGCGAGCAGCTGAAGTGTGACGGGAAACCACCAGTGATGATGTACACACATGTTCAGGAACAAAGGTTTAGTGTATACATTTTCACTCTCATCCGTAGCCAACCTGTGTATTAAAAATTACATTTACTGCAAATCTAACAATAAATGGAGGAATCTTAGTGGATGCATTGCTGAGGATCCAAGGAAGCGCAGTGTTGACTGTGAAGAGATTTTGGAGGACCTTGTTTGCTGGTGTGAATATCTTGATGTTCTGACAAAATCAATCTGCTTCTCATTTGCTGTATTTTATCAGCTTCTTATACACAAACTTGCTCTAGTCCTCTCTGTTGATGCTACTTTCTTCTCTACTTCTTTGTCTTTCCTGCTGCTTGTTTGCTCGCTTGCTTTAAGTCTCCTTTTCTTTTTGCCTTGCTGGCATGCTCATAATAGCGTTTAAACTTTTGCAACATTCAGAGTTACAACATTGTGGGTGATTTGCATGCTAGAGCAGAGAGCATGCTGGGAGCCCTGCCAGCACGGCGCGGTAGCAGTCTAGTGAGGAGATAGTGGGAGCTTGGATCAGGAACTGTGCTTTTGTGAGAAATGGATCGATAGATGTTGTACAGAGTAAATTGACAGATGGCACTTTGGCTGTGATGTTGGTCTCATAAGACACCTGGCAGTCTGGACTTTAGTTCTAGGTTTTGGCAGCGAGGGAAGGTGAAAAAGGGTTTGATAATAAAGAGCTCTGAACACAGGAAGTTTGCGCCATGAAGGAACAACAGCACGGTTTACTAAGGACAGAGGGGGACGCAGCAGGTGCAGACATTATCCTGACAAAAGGAGAAATGTGCCTTAACCTGAATGTTGGAGCAGGTAAAAGAAAGGATCTGTTAACTGTGATCAAGATTCTAAAGGAGAAAAAGGTGATAATAGTTCTCAAATGTTTTTGCATAAAGAAAAGACGTAAAGGTCAAAGACCAGAGGGACTTCAGAGAAGAGGTCCTGTGCGGTGGAAAGACACCCTGTCTATGTTAGCTGGAAGCAACAGCCCTCTCAACAGGAGGTAAATCTTAAGCATGAAGACCCTGCTACACCATTGTTGCAGGAAACGGGAGCATACCCAGTTGGTTACCCAGCCTGCAGTGTGGGAAGAATACTGTACCAGGGAGGAGGATGAAGTAGCTCCGGGCTCGGCTCAGCTCAGCCGAGTCCCTCTGTGACCTCCAGGAGTGCAGTCTTAAAGGGATGAGCTGCCCTGAAGCCAGACTGCTGGAGCTCTACAGAGCACAGGTCTTTACGCAAATAACACTGAGTCACAGTCAAATAAAGGCAATGCTAAAAGCAAAAGATGGTCTGATGGACTGCGGCACACATATTGTCTTTACCTGCTCCTCACCTTTTCTGAATGTAATGCCACTGCTCTGTCTCAGTCGATTAGGCAGCTAATCTTCTGTAAGGGTATAAATCGACATTTTTAGTCTGTTAATCTTTTTTTACTGTCCTTTTTTATGAGGAATATGCTATTAGTCATTTGTGGAAAATGATAGTCTGTAATAATCTCTTCTTTTTAATGTAATAATGACAGTAATACTGGCAAAGCACTTTTAGATGTTTTATTTTTTTCAGTTAAATCAAGTATTCGGTTAGTCAAATCAATCCTGTAAATATTAGATGGCTAGAACCAGAATTTAAGCAACTCCTGACAGTGTTTCTCTTTTATAATTTTTGGGATCAGAAACTTGTCTGACTTTAGCTGTGATGCCTCATTAGTTGGAAATGGGCATGACAACTTTTTTTATGTGGCTGCTAATGATAAAACACTTGATCTGTGCTGTGTAGACTGGTTGTGTATAGGTGTGTATTTGTGAGTATATTTGAGGCAGGATATGTGCGTGTGTTTGTAGGCATGGATTCTGACATGCATGATGTGTAATGAGTGAACATGTGCGTATGTATATGTAGTAGAGATAAAAATCTGCAGATTAGCCTTTCTCAGACATCGGACGTTTGATTTACTGGTCGATCTACGTTCTAACCCTCACCTATATGAGCGCGGGGTAGTGACCTGGCCATACCTCTGAGAGCAGAGCCTGGATAAGCGAAAGATGGCTGAAGGGATGTTTGCATTTTACATACAAAAATTAGTTTTCTTAACTAAAGTTCCATATATTTGTTTGTGCTTTTTTATTTGAACCATTTTTTTTTTGTTCTTTATGATAACGTTTATGATTGAACTGTAAAATATGAAGCCTCAAGGGTCCAATAACAAAATCTAAGGAATCAGTGATTCAGTTATTTCAGACCCACTAACAAAGTATTTGATGATGGGTCTGCTTGTGGAAATCTGCCCTCATGGCTGCCTCAGCTGGAGATAAGCCACTAATAGGCCTGTTACTGGAGGTCAGTGGCAGTTCACACACACACACACACACACACACACACACACACAGAGTCGTGTCCCCATGAATTCAGGGGACATTACATTAATTTTCTGGAGACTCACTCTAACCTTTATCTAAACCAAACCCTACAAGACAAGTTCCGATAATGTGACTGATTTAGGTACCCACAACATGAGCAACACACACACACACACACACACACACACACACACACACACACACACACACACACACACACACACACACACACACACACAGAATTACATGCTAGAGGCTGCACATTACCCACAGCTTACAGAGGTCCACAGGTTAATACCATGAAATAAAGACTCAAATCTCGAGGCAGCTCACTGGCTACACACTAATGTGTTAACCCCTTCAGAGCGTAGTAATTACTTGACTTGATGTACCAGTTATGGTCATTATGTCACGTTGGAGACAGAGAGGAAGGTATGTATCTGTAATGGAATTTCAGTTCAGCTGAGAATAATGTGACTTGTATGGTGGAGCTGTTGGCAGTTAAACACAGGACTTTCCTTTCTTTCAGATGGAAATGGAAATTTTCATTATCTGCACTTTAATAATGATTATGAAATTACAATTGATACAATAATCCAAACTGGATTGAGGCTTAAATTATGAAGTTCTCTGAGTATGTGGCAGTGTATATTGTTACAATGAGCGCTTCTGCTCCTTCATGGCCAAATATCACCCCAGTTATAAATTATGTCACAGATTTTACATTGCTGGATTGAATAATTGGTAGGTGCCACTGAAAGATGAAGCTCTTAAGGCAGTTGTCAATTTGGTTGAAATCTTTGTGGTAGCAAGGCGAGCAGGGCTTTAACAAACAAAGTCAAACAGATCTTAGTGTGTATTTACTTCAGATTATCTTGTAGCCACCCTTTTGTATGGTTAGTTAAACAGAAAATCCATCCATCCATTTTCCTCTGCTTGTCCGAGATCGGGTTTCAGAGGCAGCCGGTTAAGCAGTTTATTCCAGACCTACCTCTTCCCAGCCACACTTTCCAGCTCCTCCTGGCAGATCCTGAACTGTTCCCAGGCCAGATGGGATAAATAGTCCTTCCAGCGAGTTCTAGGTCTCCCCCTGGGTCTCCTCCCAGTCTGGTGTGCCCAGTTAACCTCCAATGAAAGGCGCCCAGGAGGCATCCTACTCCGAACTCCGCATGGATGTCTGCGCTCCTCACCCGAAGAAAACCATTTTTGGCTGCTTGTATTCATAATCGTGTTCTTTCAGGTCACTACTCAGAGCTCATGACCGTAGGTGAGGTTTGGACCATAGATTTACTGGTAAATCGAAAGTTTTGCCTCGTGACTCAGCTCCCTCTTCACCACAATGGTCCACTTTGACTCCCACATCACTGCTGATGCCACACTGTCTCGCCAGTCCATCTCATGTGCATGTTATATTTTCTGTTTAAGCATAAAGAGAAAAAATAGTCTCTAAATTGGACATTGGTGCAATAGGGTCAATGCCGGTTGCACAGAAAAAAATAGAATGTCTTTATTTGTCTTTTTTTTTTAGCATCACATTTGTTCATCTGGGTAAAGTGCACACACAGCACAAACGTAAATACATATTAATATGAAAGATATATAAACTGCCACATAGACACATATATACAGCCTAATGCACACAAATAGTATAGTGAATTATAACACAATTATAAGTGGAATGTAAATGGTCTGTATATTGCACACTGTACACTGTAATGCATCCAAATGCCAGTTCAGCATTACAGTATATAGGCTTATATGTCAAATACAGATTTTTTCAGAATTTGTATGCAATGTTTGATTAAAAAAAAAACAAATTGACGAACATAACTTAAATATCAGGGTATCTTGCAGAATGTAGTTCGTGCTTAGAAGTTAATTCATAATATAAATCCATAATTTTAATCGTCTAAATGTTTGTCCTACTATTAGATATCTTAAATAAAAAAAACCTTACTTTTCAAAAATACTTACTTAAGCAGTTCAAACCAACCGCCCATGCAACAATAAACCCTGATTATTTATTGATTTTAGGTCTATTGCTACTTTGAAAACTAATTGGAAACAACCATTTTATGGCCGTGGAATCTCTTCTCCGGGGAGAGCAGCACTCAGACCTTCTTAGCAGAGCCTCAGTTGCTTAAATCACTATCTTCGATGATGCCCTTGGTTGAAATTATGAGTTGTCTGAAGCAACAGCATGCAGCCAATGGGTCCACTGTATGAAATGCATGTATGTGTGGGTTTGTGTATGTGTCAGGTAGCCCTGGTGTGTCCCCCTTACAGTGCTTTACCAGCAAAAACAAGTGTGAAAGCTCACTTGTGTCTAATGTTTTTAATTAACGTCAAGGTGGAACGTGTGAAATTTAATATGGAAAATTAAAAGATGTTAATTTCCTGCTTTGGAGATAGTGCGCTGGCATGAATAAATTACATTAAATCGGTGCGATGGTCTCCGAGCTTAATATGTCTGAGAAAGGTGGAGTGCCGTTCTCATGAAACTGTGAGGGTGGGAGGTAAAAGAACAGAAAATACAGTTAGCAATTAGCACTGCTTGTCTTGGGAACGGCTACACTGGCAGCTTTCTGTTTTTATAAAACTGAATGCTGTTTATAATAAAGTCGTAATGAAAGAAGGAACAGAATCAAATCAGTTTAAATAAAATGAACGGTTACAAAACAGCTGCAAGCCATTATGTTTGTTGTCTTTGGTGTGTGTGTGTGTGTGTATGTGTATTTGATTCTGTGCAATCTTCTACACATGTAGGCGTAACATTATCTGTTTGTGTAGGCGTTTGCGAAATAAAAATGTATGCAGTTCAGTAACTCATGCTCAAATCCTATTGATTTTGCTTCAATACTATATGGAACTTGTTTGTCTATGTGTCACACAACACAATTAAGTGTTCATACATCTGAAAATGAGTCTAAAAACAGCGCAGTCCCATCAGTGAAGGGTATTCTGTTTGGTGGCATTGCACCTAATTGGCTTTGCTTGAAATTGCACATTAAACTTCCACCTCCAGAATATTGCTGTACATATCGCATTATGTGTGAAATATGAAATATGCCAAACAGAAAATGTCCCCATTACACGACCATTAAGAACTTCTCTATGGTTGACTATACAGTGTTGCTATCTGATAAGCCAGCAACAGCACTGGCCTAATTTCTCTAATTGGATGCAGGTAAAATAACAATCAAGAGAAATGGTCTGTAATATACACTCGCCAAGCCCATTGCACATTATGGACTGCACTCCTCTGAGACTTTATTAGGGATTTAATATAAGCTGCCATGGTGGGAGTTGGCTTCTCATAGTAAAGAATGGGTTCTAATAAACTAATCGTCATCTATAAGGGACTAGTTTAGCCCAGGATTACACAATCTGTTGTGGTTACACCTCCGCTCTCTGTCAAGGAAATGAACACACTTCATCAGCCTCAGGAAATGTTCCAAACAGTGGCACTGTATGTGCTGTTTACCTCAGATCAGTAGTTCTGTGTGACTATTTCACTTGTTTGTCCCTACCTTCATCCAAAAAAGGACAAAACCAGAACCATGTTACTTTTGACGTAACACTATTCAAACCAGTGAATTACAAACATTACATTTGGTAACTGAAAATAAATAATGGAATAAGTAACATAGATTAATTTGCACCTTTTCTGAATGATGGTTGTGATAACAGGTACTTCAAAACAAAATTGCAAAGTCAAATATCTGGAGTCGGCTGTCACTGTGGCAAAATGCCCCCCCCCCTCCCAAAAAAAATTGTAGCTCTTCAGTTATGATGAATTTAAAGGGGTGATTAGCACTCAACAGTTTTCTCTTTCATAACGCCTGCTCATTTTCATTGGTCAAAGCTTGTGTGCGCAATAGCCTGGTTTTGCTACATTTACACTGGTTATGATTTCCCTCCTCTTTCATTTGTTTCAATAGAAACCGCTAATTAGTTCATGTTTTAATGCAGACATATGTTGCAATGACTCCTGGAATCATCATATTCGTGTTATCGTGATTGCTTTGATGCTTCACTTCTTTCACGCTCTCCTGGCGCTCTCCCTGTTCCCTCCAGATACAGAAATATGCACACACTTGTCCAGGCTGAGTGTGTACGACATATGTATGTGAGTTTTTTCTTTTTTTGCATGTGAGAGACAGAGAGAGAGAGAGAGAGAGAGAGAGAGAGAGAGAGAGAGAGCTGCAGGAGAGAGCAGTAGAAGTGAAAGTGAGTCTCATGCCAGTGGCTTAAATATATCAGAATTTGTACTTGATGTTTGTTATGTAGTCATTTACGACATTCGACGTAGAACGGGCCAAAATTCAAAGAGTATATTCCAGGTGTTCATCACCTTCAACATCATGGTTAAAATAGTTAACACAAGGTTAGGTGGAATGGACATGGTTAAAACAATGTTGACTAAATGAACGGCAGTCTTTATGTGAAAGTTGTCCCCTCCCATCCACCATGACCTTCGTCCTCCGAGCATCATAACATCTGCTGCTGTCAGTTTGTCAGTTTGTCAGTTTGTGCTACATCATCGGACTTTCCCTTTTGCTTCCGTCATAATAACTGTGGCCATTAGAGGTCCCCTAACTCTAAAGCATATCAACGGGTTGTATAAAGCTGCTCTCACAGATGGCCTATGGGGTCGTGTTTTTACAGGACAGTCCACTTTAGACAGATAAACATGACTTCCATTTTGAAACACTTCTGTCCCATGGTAGCCCTATTCGAGCCATCGACATGGCACTTGTCTTGCAGTATATGCTCACATGTGTTAGAGTGTACGTGGACATGACAAGGAATTTATGGCTAAAGGGGGGAAGAAAACCACACCGTGATGATGCAAAACATCAACTGTAGGTCCTGGTATATGGAAGGTTTAGTGTCACGTTAGTTATTGCTATTCTGCAGTATGTAAGCTCTGTGCCCATCCATCTCCGACATGATGACAGGATATAGCTCATACCCAGGACAGCTGTCTGCAGACACTGTTACCTGATAGATAGTAGCAACAGAAGAGTGACAGTGACAGAGAAAAAAACAGATCATTCACATAAGAACAATGTAGCACTGCAGAGATAAGTAGATGGAAAACAAAGGTAAACAATTTTATCTGCTTTTGTTTGATTCTTGTTGAGCCCACACTGTGTGCGAATACACACTTGTGCAGCAGTTTTGCTGTGTGATGAATGCTGCGTGTGTGTGGTTTCCCCTGGGGAGATTTTGCCCTGCTTTTGTCCCCACCAGTGGAGGTCTTTCTCTGGGAATAGTAGTGTTCCCAGGCTTGGTCCTTGATTGATGAAAGTTGTGAACGGGATATACCAGGAAAGCCTTGAGAGAATCCTTTCAATGATGGGTGCAAATGTTTACATAGACGCATGGATTAACTGATTAGTTTTGGGTGGTAAAGGGTAAAGATCAAGTTGGTCTCTGGGCCACAGGGCAGTAATTCCTCTGGACAGTAATTCTAGTTTTCAAATGCACTTTGTTTCATGTTGGCCTTTTTAAAACGTTGTCCTGTTTGTGTGCATGCATCAGATTAGATTAATTCTTAAGCATGCATATACACCAATCAGCGGTTTTATGTTGTGGCTGATTTAAAAATATGTGGGTCTGTGTGTGTTCACATGTGTGCTTATAAATCGGGCTTACAATTAATGAGAGGTCAAGTCCTGCTAGTTGCTCTTGGGAGAACCCTTGTTGTGTAATTTTACATTCATTAGGTATTGCCGTCCAACCGTTTCTGCCAGGAAGATGGTACCATAAAAATTAAGAATTGCCCTGCAAGCAGACTTGATCTAATGCATCTATTCCCCCACTCCCTGCTCTGTGGTGTGCATTTACCAGCTTTAATTCAGCTGTGAAACGGGCTTCAAGTGTATAGTCTCTGCTGTAGCTCTAGGTGTTATGCACTCTACTCAACTGTGCCTGAATATCTCCTAGAAAAACATCCGAAAAACCAATCTAACTACTTCTGCTCTTTCTCTTCTGCGCCCAGACCTACCCCAGTGCACCAATGTCCATTTTAATAAACCTTAATTACTGTTTATTTCTTTTCCCCTAGATTTATGTATTTTTAATTTGGTCGGTCTGTTGTCTAATGCACACCTCCAGGGCACGCTGCCTCAGTGTTTTGTCATGCAGCCCCGGCCTAACATACCGTATTTCACCCTGTATACCTGGGATGTTTGTTTACATCAAACTCTCATTTACACCAGTGACTGGGAGGCACGGTGGCAGAGGAGAAGATGTGTGCTGAATGAGCCTATCTAAATGATTTAGCAGAAGAGGTGTGAGCCACGATAGTGTGAAGGTTAAGCCAGTTGTTAAGGGAGAACATTGATTGTTGCACACTCTGTTGCTAAAATTAAAAAAAGCTTGTGTTTTCTACGTGGCTTTGTCTCGAGTGGTTTTTCAGGATACTGTGTTTTTTTTATCTTTGTCCTTTAACTGGTGTATTCACCTGCAATGCTCTTGTTTAGTTTACAGGGGCTGTACAATTCAGATTTCTTGGAATAATTTGTTTACTGCCTTTTTAAAAATGAAATGAGAGGTGGGGCCACGGACTGGGCAAATTTATATTATTTTGTGAACAAAATAAAACAGTAGACAAAACAGGGACCTATCTTTTGAAAACCTGTCCTTCTTAGTTTGTGCTGAAGGAGATTAGAACAACTGGATTGGAAACTAAAAACTGTTGAGTTTTTATAATGTCAAATAGTTAGAAGTAAATTTATGTAACCTGTATCTGTGATAAGGTCAATTTCTATGTTTGGAATTTGAGCTGCATCAAAAAATTACTGTTGTCTTATATTTTCACTGGTCAATGGCTACAAGACGGTTTTGCATTAATTGACAGCAGCAGAGGTTATTACCGCTCCAATAAGAAGCCAAAAGCACAAGTCATGTTCCAAAGGACACTGGTACCAAGTTCTTTCACTAATCTCAGAGTTAAGGAAAAACAATGGACTGGATGAAAAGTTTTGACCGATTCTCTTTGCTGTCTTAAGCCTCAACAATAATAGAACAAAGGATGGGTAATGCAGAGTACATATAGTGCACAGAGAATACAGTATCCAGTTTAATTTTATAAGACATACACAGTTGGCGTTGTTAGAAAGTTTGCGCTGCACTTTAAATCTCTGTCACTTTGTTTATTGACCATACACTGATTGGCATTTTACTTTTAACTAGTTATTCCTGTCAGTGCCTGCAGAGAGACAGAGATGCTCACAATGATACCTGTTAAAATCATCACTTGCACACGAGGACATTCAAAACATCCTCGATTTGACCCCTTTGTGACTTGTTTTGAAAGCATACGTTAATTGGAGTTGTGAGCGTATCGCTTACACTCTTATACATGCCGATTAGAGCTGAAAATACCGCTTACTACTTTTTCTGTCAACATTGAATATTCTGTTCTGAGAATGGAAAAACACTTTCATATGTGTTCGACAATTCACTCCCAGGATTTAGCAAGCATGGCCACTGCATAGACTCAGCTCCAACCAGGTGGCCATCAAAATCCTGTTATGTTGGAAGGATGGACTTTATTCTCCTGGTTTATTTACAAAGTAGATTAGACCCAGAGCAATGTGTCCTTCCTTCTCAGTGTGTAGTCGTTTTTTTTCTGAATTCATTCACATATGGGTCAGTAGAAAACAATATAGGACCCTTAGGAGCCTGTTAATTAGGAGAGAAATGTTCAGTGTTGAATATCCTTTTTGTATTCAGCAGCATTTGAGTGAATCACTGACAAGGGCAGCCATTCAATAATGTAATACAAGCTCTTCTAATGAAAGGTATACACACAGTGTTTGGTAGAGACAGGTGGAGAAAGGAGAGGCAGTGAGAGGCTGAATACAGTGAAATTGCATTAGACAGCTCTTCAAAGGTGAGGTCAGGGCCTTCAGGAAAAGCAGGGAGAGAGCTCACTTGTACATGTAAGTGCATTCAAAACAAGCGAGCCTCTGTGGGGTTTTGTTTGTGAAGTTGTTTTTTTTTTTGTATCTGTTGAAGCCTTGCAAACACAAAAGTTAAAATATCTCCAAGCCAAATCTCTTCACCTACACCTGTTCGCCTGTAAATAAGCACAAGGTGCATTTGTACCGGACAGGTTTTTGAAGGACACCTGTGAGAAATGGGCCTTGTACCTTCAGTGATAGCCAATGAATATTTGGTGATGGGTGAATGACAAGAGAAGATTTGATTGAAATGAAATATGTAGCAGTGGGGCTGAGAGAAAGACGAGGGTGGACAAATAGAAAAGAGTGAGACAGTGCAGAGAAGAATTGTTGAGTCAATATCCAGTCTCCCCCATGGCTAAAGTACTTCTCTAAGCCTCTCACACTGGTCTGGCCTCTCTCCTGCTTTTGCTTGTTTATCTTTGTCTGCCTCTTCTGCCTTTTCTTTCCCACTATCTGCAGAAGTAAAACAAAATGATGCTGTTTTTAGAGGAACTTATGAAAAGTGATTCAGGGCTTTGATAGACAGGAAGGCATGATTGAGATTTGTGTCGATTATTTTAAGAATTGATTGTTATGCTGAATGTTTATTCAATAAAATCCTTTATAAAACATGATAAATTAGTTTATATCCATTCCAGATTAATATTTACTATATTATTTAACAAGTGAAGAAAAGGTCATTCTGCTCTACTGTGAGAGACAGTAGTAGTGATTTCAAAAGGTGGTTTCATAAGGGGATTATGAAACCACATTTAAAATCACTACATCCAGATTCATGATCC
The DNA here is from genome assembly GCF_009819705.1 of Hippoglossus hippoglossus. Lineage (NCBI taxonomy): Eukaryota > Metazoa > Chordata > Actinopteri > Pleuronectiformes > Pleuronectidae > Hippoglossus > Hippoglossus hippoglossus. The sequence continues at coordinate 16,177,822 of NC_047157.1, forward strand.
AGGAGTTAAACTCTATCTCACAATGTTAAATAAATACAAATACATAATAAATACAAATAAAATAAATCCTGCTAACTAACAAACAAATAAATGCACGAAAACCTAACATTGTTTGTGGAGGTAACTAGAAGGGTATTCTGAGTCAATCAATCAATCAATCATATTTTATCTGTATAGCCCATATTCACAAATCACATTTGTCTCATAGGGCTTAACAAGGTGCAACATCCTCTGTTTTTAACCCTCAACATGAGTAAGGGAAACTACCACAAACCGTATTAACAGGGGGAAAAAAACATAGAAACCTCAGAGACACGTGAGGATCCCTCTCCCAGGACACATAGAAGTGCAATGGATCCATGGGTAACTAACATGGCAACAAAATAATAGTATTTACAACATTGATTAGAAGAAACAGTTTGTAACATCATGAAAAAATTGTCAATGTTTAAAGTATTTATATAAAAGAAAATGTCTGATAGAGATGAAGGGATAAGCAATGACAAATTAATTGAGGAGTTTGGGCAGTAATGGTATGTGAGTAGGCATATTGTATGACAGGCAGTCTTGTTGTAATCATAGTCCACGATCAGCTGCCATGACAATCATGATCCACCACCACAATCAGATGCCAACACCATCCACAGTCCATCATCATGGTCCACTACCACTCTCAGGATCCACCATCATGATCCACGATCAGCTGCCACCACGCTCACGATCCACCACCACTATCCATGATCAGCTGCCACCACGGTCATGATCCACCACAACTATCCATGATCAGCTGCCACCACGCTCACGATCCACCACCACTATCCATGATCAGCTGCCACCACGCTCATGATCCACCACCACTTTCCATGATCAGCTGCCACCACGCTCATGATCCATGATGGATCTGATTCACGATCCACCATCGAAGTGCTGTAACAACCCGTAGGAAAGACAGTGAAAAAAATGAATCCTTGAACTGCCTGTCTATCTGCCTCCATTCCAAAATTGAGTGGGTTCTTTCTTGGGTCACACCCCATACAACCAGAAAACCTAATGGAAATCGCTTCAGTAGTTAATGAGTAATCCTGCAATGAAACCTCTTCAGTTAAGGTAATCATAACAATTTATTATTTTTGCACAATCAGGCTTTCCACATAAAATTATCTAATTGTGGTGGTATGCCTCCCCAATCCCGATGCATCCTGTCATATGATCAAGGAGTTAGCAGATGATGGCGTACCAATACTTACGTTCACAATTATTTTAATTTTAATAGAACCTCTGATCTTTCACAAGATGTGAAAAAAAGAATCATTGAGCATTTAGAGAATTATACACTAGAAGCATATGCATACAATTTAATAAGACATTGATATTTACATACTGAAATCACTCAATCAAATTGAAATGTTAGGTTTAATATGTGCACATGACAACCACATACATTTAATGAGCAGTTTACATTTTCTTGTCTGAAAGTAAATGTAAAAGCCCTCTGTGCAGTTTAGGCAGCAGAGTTAATAGACAGTTTAATATTGTAGAAGTGTTTTTTATGCTTAATTTCATTGAAAGAAATTCCAAGGTTACATTGAAAATGTCATCGAGGTTTTACGTTGGAACAAAAACAGTCTTTGTATTATAATTTCAAGATAAAATGGGCGTTGGTTGTAAAGAGCAATGAAAGTGCAGCTCCTACAGTACTAATTAGTACCAACTCACATTGGGTCTAAACACAGAGACCTTTTTATCCTTTTCTCCCCGTCTGCTGTGGTTTAAGAGAATTTTGAGTATAATGTAATTTGAGTAGTTTTACCTTTTTCAAAGTCCCATAATTAAACTTGTCTACATGAGTTATATCAGTATTTAGAGGCAAGGTGAGTTGAACCTTCTCTTTATCTTCATTCACTCACTTAATTATATATTTGATATCGTCTCGTCTATGCATGTCGCTATGGGTACAGCTGTGTCCTCCGTTTACTTCTGTTCAATTAGCCATGAAGAAATTACAACTCTCCTTCAGTGCAATTCACATGCTCTTGTTAACTCTAAATCGGTGATGAAAATGAAATAAAACACATCCTGTTATAGTGGGTACAGATTACAGTAATTTACATATCTCTACTGTAACCACTTATATGAAGGATACAGAATATATATATCTTGGCATCTGGCTTGAGGGAAGATCTACTTTAAAATATCATGTGGGGAACTTTGAACTGAGACAGAAGATTTTTATGCTTGTTTGAAACTAAATCAGTTTTCCCCTCGAGTTGCAGAAAGAGGATTATGAAACAATGTAAATGTACCTCAGTATGTGGAAGCTGCTCGTGTGCAGTTGGCGCCTTACTTGTTTACAGGAGCACCGTGAAAACCTCAGGTTTACAACATTTTTCCAGCACTCAGGGAATAAATGATCTTTATCACAGCAGCCTCCTCTCCTCAGAATCCGATCAGAAATGATCCAACAACAAATGGTTGACAGCCTAATCATTTTTCTTGCATCTGACACTATTCATTTTAAAAGACTGTGCGATTCGACAAGTAATAGTAGGTGATTCGAGATTTGTTTGTCTGCTATTACTTTGTTTGCGATAAATGAACAGATGATGATCATGTGTCATTGTACTGCAGACAAAACTACCTCAGGACTGAGCTGCCATATATATACTCTCTGATTGGACTGTAATGGAAATGTCATCGTCCAATCAGTTGTAAAGAAAGGGACAAAATTCATTCTTGTAACTTCACCGTCACTTAGTGTGGGAACTGTGTGCTGAATTTTTACATGCACGTTTCTGCTGTGCATCTACACAAACTTATGTTCATGAAAGCACCTCTTCAGAGTGTAACGTCACCTTTTAACAAATACAAATCTTTTCTACACATCCGCACACTTTTCACCTTAAACATTATTGACCCCAGTTTGAGTCCGTGCTCTGGTCCATAGAAACTGTTCTGCTGAAAAGAACAACAGCATTTGCCGTTTCAGAAAAGTGTCCCAAAACAATGTGTGCTTATTCTGAATTGATAAAGTCATCTAGCTGTTGGTGTAACTATGATGAAGGTAAAGTACAAGGTGAGGTGAACTTTGTAGAGGTTGACAAAGCTGAATATCGAGGTCAGGGTGGATGGATGGGTCAAAGAAGACTGTGTTTCCAATTTCCAACCACCAGTCAGTGTTCTCCGGCAGTCGCTCTCCATATTCAGCCAAGTGTTCATTATTGGCCGTGACAAAACTTCCTTAATAATTCCTGAGTCATTTTACTCAATCATTATGTTTTCATAGCCTTTGTAATGCAGTGATTTTATGTAAACCATCATCTTTACCTAAAAACCCCAAACCAGGTCATTTTTGTGCCAAACATGGAACCTGGATTGTTGCGATTCTACAAAACGTTTCTCTTTAAAAATGGGACTTTGCTGTGTGTCCAACACAATCAGCAGCACTTAGGTGAATTATCATACTGGAATAAAAGAAGAGGCAAACAAACAACAAGAAAGAAAAAACACTGTCAAGTCAAGTGATGGGGAAAATGTCTCTATTATGCAACCAAAAGCCATTGTACTGTTACTTTGGAAAAGTCGTCTGTGCTCTCTCTCAGAGGGAGCTGGTGTTCTCTGCGCCCTCAGGAGACAATTACACAACTCCTTTGTTCTGATTTGATTAAATACATTTCTTCCAGCAGCACCCCGTTCTTGCTTCTTTGCACTATGTGTAACACAGTCTTTCAAACACAGGCACATATTCACAAACACATGCACACACACACAGACACAGACGCTTGACTGCCAGAAGAGCTGAACAGTTAAAGTAAAACTCAAGGCTTAACCACCGATCCAGTTTGCTGAACTTTCTGCTCTATCGACACTTCTGCTGAGATTAAATAAAGCCCGGCTCCTTCCTCTCCCTCTCACTCCATCACTCCTCTCCTCCCTGTCTCCCTCCCTCTTTTTTTTCCATTACCTCCTCTCCACCTATTCTCCATACTACTGCCCGCCGTGCCCTTTCATATGCATTCAGGATTATTATCTAACTCTGATTCTGTTTGTGTGTGTATGTGTATGCATGAGATAGTGCGTGTGTACTTATTCATGTACTCGCATGTGTGGGAATGCTTGCTGAGATTACCATTTATATCTTGACTGATCAAATCCGTGTTGTGGAATTAAGCGGAGGCATAAGAGAGGTGGGACGTAAAAAAAGAAAAATAATTATGCCAGTGGTTATTACGTAAGCTCGCTCCTCATTTTATTGGTACTCGTTTCTCCATCACCTCTCCTCTCCTCATTGTTGGGCTTTCTGATGAGAAGATGATTTGCTGTGTTACGAAGGATTGCTGACTTTTTTTTGCCTCGGTTTCTGTTGGCTTCTCACGCGGCATACTGCTGACATGGGTCGAATTTTTGTTAAATGTGTGAAGATCCCTCACACATTAAGGCAGTTAGTTGATTGGATGATACGGTTGCTGTGGGGAAATACAGTAAATACACCAGCAAGCAATAGCACTGCAGAACAAAATGTAGGGACCAAAAATTGCATGAACAAATCAGATAAATGACATGTTTGGGGTTGATGAAATACCGGTGGCCTCGCTCTATATACCACAACCATGTATGCCATGTATGAACTGTGTTGCAGACAGAGGTTTTGAAATTGAAGTTGTATATCTGTTTCCACCAGTAAATTTATACATTATCTGTTTGTTTTAATTTAGGGACTTTAGGGATAGCACAGTCTTTACACACTGGAGTTTACTGGTGTTTAAATCCTAATACTAATACTACTACTAGTCGGGTGTTTGTCCTAGTGAAAGATTGTGTAGTGTGTGACCCCTTGTCGCCAGTCACTTGTGTTGTGTGAACTCAAGACTACAACACTCCAAATTATAAGACTGCAGCAGGTCATGCGGTGGTGTGAGCTGCACAGTGGTCTGCCAACTTTAAAAGTCATGTAATGTGAAGTTGCATGGGCTGTATAGCAGTGTGTAAGCAAATCTCGGTGTGTTACATAATTCTTTGTATCACAGTTTTATTTAGCTGAATAAAGTATGTAACATTTGCTGTTTGATCTCATCCGATACAGTTTTACATTCTGGCATTTGTTGTCCTCAGAAAGTGATTCCTCCTGAGATTGAATCCTTTAGACCGGATCTATGTTAGCCAGTATTGGTGTTGGTACTCTGGTGTGTTGCAACAGGGTGGGCAAAGGAGGCAATTGCATGGGGCCCTGAGCTGAGAGGGAGGCCCCCGAAACAGTTGATTACCTTAATCCACAGAAATGACAAATTTGTGACAACCCCCTTGAATTCTATAATCGGCTATGTGCAGGAGAATGCAACTAAGACAACATGGTCAGAAACCAACTAGGCCCCATGCCACTAGCTTTCAGCCAGAAGCTTAGTGATTTAACAGACTGTGTTAAGACTGGAATGTCTAAGTGAGTGTATGATCTGTCTAAGTGAGTGTATCAACTGTATTACTATTATTCATGCACAGTATGCACTTTGTTTCTCATTTTGATACTAAAAGAAACATTTAAAGATTCAAATTATGTGATTTGGTATCTTTTTTTTGTGGGGGTTCATTTTGTTCAATGTAGGGGGCCCCAACGTCTCTTTGGCCTCAGGCCCGCAAAAGTCTCTTGAAACACTTCTGGTAGTACTTTGTCCAAGAGGTGCAGTGTGAACAACTAAATATTTAATGCACCCCAAATTAAATTAGCTGTGCATAACAGGCTCTGTTTCCCTGTTGCTCTAGTTTAAAAATGCATTATGTTGAAGACACTTCCATGATATTACACAAAGAGAAAACCAGAAACTGTAGCTTTATCCCTGCTGACATACCATTTGTCTTCCCTCACACCGTAATGCAGTCACTGTGCAGAGTGTAGAAATTCACAAAAACTCCAAACTGCTTCAGATGCAAAACAAAAAAACAAAAGAAACAATCTGTCACATGAATGCAAAGACTCGAGAAGCACTTTTGTGAAAACTGAGCCTGATGCAGCATTTACATAAAGGTCCATCAGCAATAGAGGACATTCTGATTTTTAAAGCATTTGTTTAGTGCTGGGATATTTCAGTTAGCTTATTGTTCACTGCCACAGCCAAGCATCTTTGAACCTGCACAAACAGCTCAGGTGAAAGAGCTGTCACCTCCACCTCTTCATTCATTCTCCCACTCTTTTTGAGCCTCCTCCTCCTCTAATAAAGACCTCTGTCTGAGCCGGTTTAGGGGAGGGTGAAAGTCTGTGGGCTCAGGGAAAGCACAGGGAGGATTTCCTGCTCTCTCTCTGTCAAGCTGTGGGGTTATGTTGGGTTATGGGAGTGTTAGGGAGGGGAGAAAAGGTCTTAGCAATGGAGGCTCCCAACTGTTCTCATCATTTGGAGGAAAGTAGAAAGGAAAAAAGAAAGACATCAACAGGCAAAGGTACAAATGATGTTGGAGGGAAAGAAAACCAAAGGAGGCTGGATGTATGTCATGTAGGGCTGGGCGATATAACTTCAAAGCAATATCACAATTATTTCAAATTTTTACCTCGAGATAAGATTATTTTATTCTATGTGTTTCAATACCTGTCTTATAAATTATGGAGCGAATAAAACAAACACATAGGGAGGACATGCGGCAGGGTAGTACGGCACAGTACAAGGTATACCGGACATGTGATGTGTGTCTGACCTGATCCTGAAGCCGCGTGCTGCCACCTCAAAATGAATGATTTCTCTGTGATTTCCTCGTTCCTATTCATTCTCTTGTTGTTGACTGTATTGCCGTCCAGCATTTAAAAAAAAAAAAAGCGTGAAAGTAAACAACTCCCCCGTGAATCAGACCCCTGGGGGCCCCCTGCATCCGACTTTAGGAACTTCTGATGGGGTAAAAAGTGGGCTTTCACTCTGGATGGGACACACACACGTCTTCGAAGAGGCCATTGCGAAAGAAAGAGTAAAGCAGAGCAAGACTTTCCCGCTTCCCTTACAGGATGAGCAGCCATGTGGAAAAAGAGCTGTGTTCGCTATAGACTTCTACTGCTTCACCACAAGGCTGCATAGTAATCCGTGAGCTTGGCCTTACTTTGACCTACAGTTCCATCCCGAGACCCAGAAAAACCTTGTATAAGCCGATGTTACTCGGCGAGGCTCTTTCACGCTTTTATTTTCTTATACCTCTTGCCACTTATTATTCAAAAAAAGAATAGACCAGCAGACAAAGCAATTTCTTTGCTAGATAAAACCACGGCCCGACAAATGTTAAAGGAGGTGTGGATTTCGATGGGTATCTCTAAATTGGGAAATTTTTGGTGAAGCACTACAACAAATACTAGGTTATAATGTCCTCTATGAGCTGTTTCGTACTTTATCTCTGTAATTATCCTGAATAAGGTTTAATGAAAAGTGTCAGGCACTTAGACTTACAATCCAATCACAAGGAACTGGAGGAAGGTTGCAGCATCGAATAAGAACCTGCAGCTAATAATCTTTGGAAGAAATGTTCTTGATGACAAAGTGGCACATATTGTGAGATTACATAAAGGACACCCTGAAGTAAAATGGGAAAAAATATATAGAATTAAAATGCTGCCATCAGAATGTATTGTATAAAGGACTGTATAAGTGATGGGAAAAGTGAATGTACTTCCCAAAACAGTTTATTTTACCTGATAGTGTCTTTGTGCACTGTGGTGCAGTGGTGCCTCACTCCACCTTTGTTCCTGGTTCGAATCCTGGCGTCTTTCAAAGTGGAGTTTGCATGTTTTCCCTGTGTTTGTTTGGGTTCTCTCCAAAAAGTCAAGTTAATTGCGGACTTTGTGTGAATATGAGTGTGAATGGTTGTTTGTCTTTGTATGTTGGTCCTGTGATGCGCTTCCGAGACTTCACTGCCTTTTGCTCAATGTCAGCTGGGATTGGCATCAGCCCTCACATGACCCTCAAAGGATATAGATAATGAATAGTCATTGTTTAGTGTAGCAGATCTTTTGTCAATTTTGTCAAGTTTTGGTATGCCTCATATGCTCCCGTCGTCTTTGAGGAAGCCACATGTTCAGTATCCTGCTGCTTTTTTAAGTACAATGTGGTTATATTATAATAACACACATGATGTGTTTAAAAGCAGTGTCATACCTCTGTAACAGTTTGACTTAAGTAAACCTCCCTGAGCTACAATACACTGCAAATCACCTGCCCTCATGTCCCAGTCACAAGTAATGTTTAGTAACATGTGTACCCACAGAAATTGTCTCCATTTAATGGACCAAGTTCTGGACCAATGCAGACCCCCCCCACACCCCACTGTGCCCCAGTGGCCTATAAAGTTCCACCATAATGATGCAGGAAAGAGGACTGTATTTCCACTATGTCTTGGCAGAGCACGGTGAGCTATAGGGATAAGCACAGTCCAACAGCTCTCCTGCTGCACAGGCAAACACTTCCTCAGTTCACCCTCTGTTTAGATCAGGTCCCTGGTTCCCTATTAAGTCTGTTTACTTACTGCAGTCAGAAATGTGTATGTGTGTTTGTTCTTTCGTGTATGTATGACTATGTATTTGTTCATAGCATGTTTTATCCGATGCCACACCACATAAGCAGGCGATGTGCAGGTCTGTAAAAGTTAAAAAAAGCCTGGAATTCTCTTACCTCTGAAAAACCTTTAACATTTAACTTGTGTTTCAACTGTTGAGAGAAAGTTGCTCGGAAGGAAGTTTTAATTGTTAATAAAAACTGAAATAAACAAACTGATTATTTTGGAACTAGTTAATTAAGAATCAATCAATAGTGAGCTCCTTTTTCTGGATCAAGGCATAGGCTGATGCTTCTCTGGGCCTCCTATAGGACATTGAAAAAGATAAAACATGAATGACACATGTCGCTTGTCGATTCTTTGTCGTCTGGTGTTGTGTTGTGGTTGTTTTGTGACACTCACTTCTCCCCAGGGAGCCCAGACCGATTTGAGCCCCTGGGTCTGTGCCTCTTCAGCCTGGTCAGTAATTCATTCATGTCTCCCAGTTCATATTAATTGATTTATTATATCACTAGAAATTATTGGTTTGTATATGAGGAGTACTAGTGTGATATAAATGCATAGAAATTAATTAACTGATGAACATATGAACAGATAAAAAAAATTTAAAGCACTTTTTATTTTAAAAGTGTGTTGCATTTACTCGGATGCAGTCTTCTGCTGATTTGAGAATGATGGAATGAAAGTAGAATTTACTATCCGGTATCTATGGCTGGACATCATTTGAAAAAACTGGTGTTTCTGTACTGGAGTAAGGGGAGAAAAACATAACAGAAAAAACAAGTGTCTGCTGTTTTGTTGTCTCCATGTGTTAGACCTGCATTTCTAATGCCGGTGAAAAACGTATCCACAACTATTTAAGAGCACAGGACATTTGAAATGAAACAGACTGTGGACCAAGTTTCCCTACCCCACAGATTGTGGCTCCATATGGTTGAATATATAGTGCTGCAGTATGTTGGGTAAACTTGGGTTAGTGCTGCTGCAACTGTTTGTGCCCAGGCAGGGGAAGTTAACAAGTAATATAATTTAACCTCCTGCCTGTAAAGCTTCTTCAAACATTGATATCAAATTGAATATGTTGCAAAAAGGTTAGGATCAGATTTAAACCTGTGGGGAAACATCACTGTTCGGAGAGTTTGGCTTTGCACGAGACTCACACTTGGATTGAAAGCTTCAAATTGAGCATGGCGTTAGTTCAGGCAGGCCACAGAGTCAAGCTCAGTCCAATCGCAGTACATCAGCTGATAGCAACTGATGGCTCAGCTTATTCTCTTCAACGCATCCAGTTTTCAAATTTCATACAGGGCGCTCTATCGAAGCTGCCTCCTGCATATCCTTACTATAAGCTGCTTCGCAACCCACCTCCTCCCCAGTGCCTCCTTTTCATACTGTGTCTGACTTAATCAGTGTCATATCTGTCGTCATTGATGTCTGCTATATTCTGTTCACTAAGAAGAGGAGGAGAGGGTGCACATAAGCACGTATGGAAGTGCTGTAACGTCCCATAGCAGAGCCATATACTGCCAAATATAACTTAGTGCGAATGGAAATAGAAATTTTCTTTGACTAAAGTGTTCCTGACTGAAACGTATATTGTGCATTAAACATACTGCCTCAGGCTTCACCCGTCCAACAAGTCAAGTGAATTCTATTTATATAACCCAAAATCACAAATTCACCTGAAAGGGCCCCACTCTCTCCTGCTCTCGTTACTCCTCTTGCATGGGCTCAACACAAAAATAGATATAATAATAATACAAAAAAATTCAACTAGTCAACTATCATCATAAATCTACCAATAAGAGCAATAATTAAAAAAAAAAAAATATATATATATATATAACCTCACAAACAAGCAAAACATGTAAAACATTAAAGCTGCATAAATCAAAATGACAATGTTTATCGTCATGGCCACGACTAACACTGATGGTGTCTGAGTATGATGACCACATCACAGGCACATTTTATATCAATGTAACCAGCAGATAACTAGGACTGTACTGGAAGTCAAGATATTCAGCTGATATTAAGTTGCACTTTTTGGAAACTTAAACAGGGTTCATACTATATATGAGAGGGTCCCAGAGGATGGTGCAGAAGGTTTTCAAAGAATTCTCCTCACAGGCGGATATGGATGACTGGGGGGGGGGGGGTACATGCAGAGAACTGCCTGGATATACATTATATAACAACTGAGGTTAGTGTTGGCTACAAGTTCACAGATAGCTGCAGATATTCGTGGTCCATGAATTTTCTGAGACTGACATTTTGTACTTGTACTGAAAGGTCTTGTCAGCTGTTGGACAGATTGACAGAAAATATTCGTGGTTCCCAGATGATGTAGTGATCTGACTTCTTATAGTGCTACCAAGAGATTGACATTTGTGGGGAAATTACTCTTTTGAATGGACTGTTGTGAACTTTATATTTTCAAGTAACTTAAGGGACTCATAGAGGTTTAAGATCTTTCTTGCAAATGAAAAATGTTCCACATTGGACGTATATGATTTGTTTAAAAGAGCGACGACCTATAACATTATACTCTGAAGGCATAATATTCTTCTTCCACCACCTGAAGAGACAAAGGCATCTATAGTACAATCCAATTTTAATAATATAATAGTCATTGAAGAAAGTTTTTTGCCAGGGATTTGCTTGTTCTTCCATGCTTTGCTCTTTTATTCAGGTGGAGGGGCATTCGCTAATTTTGCATATCAAAGGCACAGTGTCTGATGTTCAGGATATAGTGAAATATTTACCTGTGATGCCTGGAAGACAGTCTCTTGATTCAGCTACACTCTATCCACTGCCTCCTCGATATCTCTGTTTTGATCTCTCTCTTCCCCTCTCCTCTCTTCGCGTGCCCCCTCCATCTATAGATTATGTATTAAGTACATCATCATCATGTTCGTTATTTTACCCCTGTAACCCTGTTCCTGTGCGCCCTTTAAAGGCCTGTGAAAATAATAATGATGTGTTGTTGAACTGGCATTGGATGAATGTTTGCAGTTGTTCAAAGGATGAGGGGATCAGCATGTGGTGGTGCAGCTGTAGGCTGCGTAGGAATGTTTCACAGGTACACTGCCTCACAAACTAAACAGATGTCAATATAAACAGACACATGCAGGTTTTTGTACATGAATAACAGGATACTTCATTTACAATATTTATTAATTTTAGCTTAGCTCCAACCTGTAACTAGAGACTAAAAATCAAAACCTTAAGAGCTAAGGCCGATGTAAAGTGGGCTTGGCAAACAGGAGTTGTGTATAAAAGCAAATTGTATTATCATGTATATCATATGTATATAGCCTGAGACGGGTCTTGAGCTGCCCTCCAAGATGTTCTCAGATTTGTTGCCTAAACAGTTAAGGCGCACCAAAATAGAGGTGTGAGACCAAATGGAGATCACTGGGAGGGGAGTGAGGGAGTGGGTGGCATATTGATTTAACAGTGTTGACTAATGAGGAACAAGCATGGCTGATGAGAGATGTAAATGGCTTGTCGTTCAATTTACCAACACACTTTTCCCGCGCAGGTTCATCTTCTCCTCCTGCTGCAATCAGCGGTCCGAAAGCTTGCGGATACACACACAAAAGCAGCGCGAGTATGAATAATTTAGTGCTAATGGAGAAATAAATAATCTCCTCATTTGCATCAGGGGTAATTGATTCAAGGGAAGAGTTTGCCCCTCCGCCTCCTCCTCCTCCTCCCCCCCACCCTCCTCTGCTCTTCCTCCTCTTAGTCCATCTCCTCATCATTCCCACATTCTGTCTATCGGCAGGCTGCTTTCTCCCCGGGGCATTTGTGTGTTCCATTACTGCTCACCCTGCCCATGACAGCTACTATTAACCTTGGAGGTGTACGTGTGTTTGTGTGTGTGTTTTTAAGTGTGAGCGAGCTAGGGCAAGAGAGAGAGTGAGACCGTGTGTGTGTGTGTGTGTGTGTGTGTGTGTGTGTGTGTGTGTGTGTGTGTGTGTGTGTGTGTGTGTGTGTGTGTGTGTGTGCGCATATGCAATAGTTTGTCAGTACATACATTTCGGTGAGTGCATGAGAGACAGACAGGTGGATTAAAGGAGAGAGTAAGATAACTTGCCTGGTGAAGTGTCTTTGAATGTGTTTGTGTGTGTTTCCATTTGATTGCGTTTGAATGTGTGTGTGTGTGTGTTAACAGGTGGGACATATTAAAACAGCCGAAGGCAATGGAATTGACTGTTGCTCTGCAAATAAGGAGGGGAGCTCATAGGCAATAGTTCTCATATTCACAGACCCTATGCCAAACTAAATAGAGGCTACAGACACACACACACGCTTATATATATATATAAATATCACTCTCTTACTCTGTGTCTATCTTTCTCTCCCACCCATCCGCTCTCACTTTGTTCCACCTTCCACTCGAGCCAACTCACCATAATGAAACTCTAATGGTCTGCCATTCGTTTCCGCTCTTTGCTTAGTGAGGTGATGCAGCGAGGGCTAATGGTTCTATTTGTGTGTGTGTGTGTGTTCGGTGTGTGTGTCCAGGACTGTCTCACAGATTGGGAGACAGTGGTATCATCAGCCTATGGGCCCTATAACATTTCACATGGTGTTGCAGTGGCCAGGTGCCCCCCATAACTCTAACTAATGTCTCAATACCATTCTATTTACTGCTGTGAGGTAGATTTTAAATATAAGTGTGTGTGTGTGTGTGTGTGTGTGTGTGTGTGTGTGTGTGTGTGTGTGTGTGTGTGTGTGTGTGTGTGTGTGTGTGTGTGTGTGTGTGTGTTTGTATTGGCAGGAAAGAGAGATTATCCTTGGGGAAAGCAGATAGATGGAATAATGCATGTTTTAAATATTATTACTATGCAGAATGTGGACGGGATATTGGGAGGCATTCAAGCACTGATGGGACTCAGTAATGGCAGCAGTGTCTGGGACTGGACACACACACACACACTTCCAATAAAAAGCTGACAAGCATAAATGACTTAGATTAATGATGCTGCAAACATTGAGGAAATACAGGTGGTTCATTTTCTTCAAGCTCTGTCTCTGTTTTCTCATTTGATGATTCATCTCTGTACACCTTTAGTACTGGGCAGGGCATGTGTGTTCATATGTGTTCACGCTTATATGTGTAACCCATCACACTGGTTTTGATTACCAATGATAGGCAGTGTAATGAGGTGTCATAAAATCAGATTAATTTGAAGCTGGGTTAGAAACCAACGCCAGATGCTGCCTGCCAGCTCTCTCTCTCTCTCTCTCTCTCTCTCTGTCTCTCTCTCTCTCTCTCTCTCTCTCTCTCTCTCTCTCTCTCTCTCTCTCTCTCTCTCTCTCTCTCCCCCTCACACATACACATACACACACAGACTTCAAACACAGAGTTGGGGAGGGTATGTGGTCCTTTGTCTCAATACATCTCTCGTGTGTATGCGTACCTGCGTCAGCTCCTGTGAAGGTAAACACAACTCCATCTTGGTGACAAGATCAATACTTCCTCGTAATTCCTGTCTCCACACATTCACCCTCTCTGCCCGTTTGTGTGAAGGAGGAGACACATCTATTTTTTTTTTTACTCCATTTATTGAACATTTTACATTTGGATGTTTAGAGGGGGATATTCAAATCCAGGCTTGAGAGGGGCTTAATTATTGATTAAACTCAAATGCACACCCTTTTGAGAGTTCTCCCCTTGTCGTGAAAACAAATCCCTTCATGGCCAAAAAATGGAATATGAATATGGTGATATAGCCCCGACCCTGCTCCCTGTCTCCCTGTGTTGGCTCACCATAGTCTATAGTTTCACATAGGGATCTGCGGGCCAACACTGTCTGTCTGATTAATAGTAAACACTGCAAGTATGTTAATAGGTTTTACCGTGCAAATGACATATTCCCATCATAATATAATGGTAGAGGTAAATACAGTGCACTTACAGTATACGACAATTTAACGCTTCACACCACAAGTCACATTCACACTCATACAGCCCTTCTCTATCACTCGAACATTAGGCTCAGTTGAGGGTTCAGCGTCGAGGACACTTGGGGATGCAAACTGATCTATCAGCAACCTGCTCTCAACTGACCCACAGCTGCCATAGTAAAACAGTTGTGATAATAATATCATAGTTAAATCTTGTGTTTTTTGTTCTAGTTGTTGTATATTAAACCGTTTTATTGCCAGATTGGCCCCCGACATTTTTCAAATTCAGGTTAAAATAAAAGGTAGTTCTTACATCACATATTCTTCTTGGATGGAGAGTACCAGTGTAACTTCTACAGAGACTGCTGAATTGTGGGTTGTTGTTTGCCACGCAGGAAACGAATGAATGACAACTGAAGACAATCACAGATGAGGAGAAGAGAAGTCTGAAAAATGTTGTCAGAGAAAATGATTTTTGACCCCTTTAAGAGTCTGACAAGAGTGTGAGTCTGTGAGTGTGAGACTGACAAATGAAAGAAATGTGGCTTTTACATATTAATGTATTCCATGTTGGATTTTAGTCCAAAAAAAGGCTTCAATGATGAGGATGCTCTTTCTCCTTGGATTGATGTATATCAGGAAATCTTTACAAAAAGAGAAAGTGTTAAAGTCTCTGTCTGTCTTTCTATCTATTTGGGTTGCCGGACGTTCCTCTTAGTATAACCTGGGATATAGGATGGACTTAATGAAGGAAAAAGTAAATTGCTGTTGTCAAGTAAACCCTTATCTGAATTTATGACAATAGTCTGGCAGAGAGAGGATATGCAAGGAGCCTCATTCTGCCCTCTGCATACACCGTTTCCTTGTCCAATTAACGACACACTTTAGCATGCTCACACACACACACACACACACACACACACACACACACACACACACACACACACACACACACACACACACACACACACACACACACACACACACACACCCCTGTCTAATTAATGCAGGAACCTGCTGGCAACCGAGAGCTGACCTGGAAAGAACTCTCCTCTTTCCACTCCTCGCCTCCCTCTGTCTGCAACTTTCTCTTTTTACATTTTTTGAAATATGGGTTGACAGAAAGTGCAGCTACCTGTAACCTTAGCCATCAAATTTAAATCTTGCATTGCTACTTTGAGCCAGATATTAGCCGTCTCTATCCGACAGATCTTATTCGTTTTTTCCTCCTGTTTTCATCGAACAGAAAGCCTGTCGTTGCTCGTTGGCATGAGTGTGACTGTGTGTGTCTTTGCATCTGTACTCTAGTAATTACTGCTTAGCATCCCTCTGCTGGCCCCATAGCAGCCCCCCCCCCCCCCCCCCTGAAGACTTATTGAACTAAACATTTCTGTCCTTATATGTATAAATATTCTTTCTTCATTTAGCTCCATTTCTTTATCTCATCTACCCACTTGTGTGTGTGTGTGTCTTTGGGTGTGTGTGCATGAGATGTCCATGTCCCCTTGCTTACGTGTCCAGATGTTTAACTTGTGGGTGCTTTTAATAAGGGCTTTATTAGATATGGTCATGTGTCCTTGAATGTGAATACATGACTGCTGTGTTTGCATGTGACTCCTAAATATTATTCTCCTGCCGTTACCGATCTAATGATCCAAAGGAACCAGAAGTTCTCTCTCACCTCCAGCTTGCAAAGTAAACCCCCCCACTGCCACCAACACACACTGAGAGCAAATGATAGTGGCTTTGATTTCTCTGTTCCTTGCTCGGTTCGCTGTTTGACTGGCCTGGAGGTCTGGTTAAATATAGAGAGGGAGAGCAAACATATCAAAATTAGATCGGGATGATTAGATGCCGCTCTCGACTTTCACAGTGTTATTGAAGAACTCCTCTGATTGACACTTTCACTCACTTCAGTTTGAAGGGATGAAGATGGAGGTGATGATTATAGAAGGTGCTATATCATAGAAAACTCATTGTCATCAGTAATATGTAATGAATGCCTCAAACTTTAAGTTAGTTTTTTCTCTCTCTTGCAAATGCTGTTATCTTTTGGTACCATACATTTTACCATATATACTCGTAGTTTTCCATAAGATTTGGTGGAAGGATGCAGTATGAGTCAGGCAAGAACCCATTACATTTTGGCGTGGATCTGGATAAGAGGGCGGATCCAAATCTTTTTGTGTCCACTGTCTTTAACATTTCGAGATTGTAGATTTCTCTCAGAATAGTTCATAGATCTTGATGAAAAAAATCAGGCATGTTTTGGGGACTGATATTTATGAGTGTGTGAAATTTGGTGTAGATCCTAATAAAAATCTAGTTGGATCTAGTGAAGTTACACAGAGTGCAATTCAATTTTTTTCATTTTGTAAATACCACTGTTACATCCCCTCATACTTTCGTCACCTCATTGGTTCATAATTCACTCTGTTTATTAGTTTATCTCTATTAATCTTTATGTGTTTTTGTCACTGCTTGCAACGTGTAGTTAGATGCTAAACTGAATATTATTTTACCGATACTAACTGGGCCAAATAAAAATAAGATTGAATCTTGTGACCAGCACAAATTATTTATCATTCATTTAATGAAGGCAGAATAAAAAATAAAAAAACTGGAGCTTATAGTTCACTCACATTTTACTGAATTCCTTCTGTCATTTTCCTCCTCTAAGTTTCTGTTTTCAGTATATTCAATAAATGTTTCAGCTGACACCAGTTTTTTTTGCTAAACGTGTTGATCTGAGTTCAAAGTACTTCAAAATCAGTCAGGAAAAACAGGAAAATGAAAGGACTGAAATAAATGTTGACTCAAAGCGGGATGTGTGTTATAGAAAAGAACGCAGGAGCAACAGAGAGGCAGTTCTGCCAATGGCAACTCTGCTGTGGAGATGAGCATAACAGATAAACCATCAGGTAAACACAGAGGAAGTCCTGGATGAAATTATTTAAATCCTTGGTTCAAATAGAAGCTTGACTGTCTTGGTCATTGAGCAAAATAAAGGCAACTATTTGAGAATTTATCCTGATCGAATCAAATTTACACTTGAAATTCCTTGAGTTTGTCATTTAGGAGTTCTTCACCTTATCTGTTAGATATGCAAGAGGCAAATACAGTCACTGTAGAGCTCAAAATAAGTTAACCAAATAAAATGTATAATGTATCACATTTTACAGGTCCTCTTCTGGGGCACTGAACTGTCTCTGCTCAGCTCAGTTATTATCTGTTAATGACTAAGGAAGCTTTGTACATCTAGTTCCCTTTTTTCCGACACAAGCCCATGTACGTGTTGCTGACGGCACTCACCCTTATGGACTGCATGCTGTCGGACAGTAATGTCCCGATGACAGACGACCATCGAGGTAATTGGCTAATGGTGGAGAGAGCATTGCTTAATTACCTCCTTCATTTGATGGGATTGGAAGCAGCACCGAGGTGACATTTGGCTACATCATGTCCATCCTCTTAGTCAATTAGCCAACCGAGGGAAAGGGAATGAATGGGAACGGAGAGGATTCATTAGTCTGTAGAGCGACGGTAAACATTTTTTTCCCCGACGAGAAGATGACTTTAATTCTGCACATTTACGCTTGCATGAACACATGTTGTCTCCAAGTTTCCCAATCACATTTTCCACCTGAAGTTGTCCACTCTTCTCACACAAACACACACACACACACACACACACACACACACACACACACACACACACACACACACACACACACACACACACACACACACACACACACACACACAAGCATGTACACACCCCAATTTATGTAATCATCATAGCCTGTCTTTCCAACAATCACAGGAGAATCTGGGCAGCCTCCCGAGGCTAGAATAGAGATGGGACCCACTCAGTCAGTGAGAACTTGCCTTCATTATTATTATGAAGCTGTCGGGGTAACTGAGAGCGCATAAAGATAAAACTGAGCTGTGTATTTTTCTGCCATTTACACACTGACACAAACACACACACAAAGTTATACTGTACAAGCACAAATAGACACACAGTCACACACACGTAATGTAATAGCCTGTGGTTATATATCTCTTTTCGATGTGGACTCGAGGGACATAGATTTATGACTCCTGTCTCCACAATCACTTTTGAATTCAAAACTCTGTTGAGCACCACAGAAAAAAGACTGCATGTGTGTGGCACGGCAGGCAGAGGGGCTGTGTATGTCCTCATGTCACCACATCAGAATGATAAATGCACATAACACATTCGACCGCACATAATTGAGATCGCTTCAGGAATGAATACTTAGTGATGAATATACAAGGGACCAGCCAGAAATATTTGAACAAGTTCTTCCATGTAGTCTAATTGCACAATTTTTGAATCAATAATTTCAGCCTGCAGATTTTTTGAGTATTCACTGTGATTTATTTCATCGCAATAATTTTCTGATTTAAGTACATCTGTTTTCTAGAACTAGTTCATTTACACACCCATTTGCCAGTTTATTAGCTACACCTAACTACAGTATAACTAATGCATTATATGGCAGTCTTTCATCATGGTTATAATGTTTAGTTTTTATTGAAACTGTTTTAGAGATCATACTAACAGCTTGGAAAATGCCATTTTTTCTTTAAGAAATGTCTCTGTTATTTAGTCGACCTTCTCCAGTGGACTGAAAATAGAAATTCCTGAGACCAAGTGCAATTTACCACAATTGGCAACTCAATGCATATTACTAAATAGTTTTTCCAATTACTTTATGCTGCCAAACGTAATTGGTGCCTGGATTATGTTCACAGGTACGTGTTATCTTTGAACTAGTGAAGTGCTACAAATACCGCAGGCAGTTTCAGTGACGTGGTTGGACTGGACATTTGGTATTTGTAGAAAACCATAGGTAGAAACACAAAGAATTTCAGTGTGGCATTGAGTACACACAGTACACATTATACCTACACACAATTCTACAAAACAATTTTCAGAAATGTAGAAACAGTGTAGAAAATCTTTTAACTTCCCAGTCCCAGGAAGGCAGAACTTGGCCTCTCAACCTATGCTGCCGCACCTCAACTTAGTGGTGGGCCAATGCAGAAGCTCTATAAATAATCAAAGCTACCAAAATCAAATTTTTACAATATAGACCTGGAGCTAAAAATAAGAACAAGAAAGCTGAAACAAACATTTAACTGTGCTATGTGAATAGAAGTAGGTGAAAAAATAGATACGTATGTACAAATGTAAAGCATGCAACAATAAACAAAACAATACCATCTTAGAGTATTTGCGTTAATTGTTAACAATAATACAAAGTGCAGGACTGAGACACTGAAAACTGGGGTTCACATCCTGAGTCCCATCTGTGTTTAGCAGCAGGAATTATTGGTGTCCCATGCTTCCATCCCAGTATGTTTAATTCTGCAGCAGTGACTGCATGTGGATACGTTACTGCAAGATTGCTTATTTTGTAAACTGAAATGCAGTGAACAATGCAGCTAAACATATTACTGATATGTCCAGTATCAGCATTTCCTCGTTATGTTGATAGAATATGTAATCTGGGCGCCATTACGTTTCCTTTGAAACATTAGCTCTCAGAGATTAGCTGCATATTAACGTCATTTCTAGGACACAACATTGTGGAGTGATAGTGTAACTATGCCATGTCATGAGCTGGAAAATTAGCTGCATCCCTTTGTTATCACGGACACTGATGATTCTGGCCTGTATATAGATTCCCATAATGCTATTGTAAACAGAGCAGCCTTTCAGAATAATTCACCCCCATCCCACCTCACGACACCAGCCTCACTCCAAGGGCTTAGACAGTCGAGCTCCTGGGACAAATCTGGATTTAGCACCATCGCGGCTGCCCCAGGAATATTTTCAACACAGAAAGCACACGCTTGTCTCCATCACATTCATATGCCGAAGGATTTATTTCTTCATTCAAGATTATACAAGATTGTCTGAGCGTCTCAATAAGAGGGTCTCAACAAAAGTAATCCCCTTTGAGGGGGGGATGAAAAGAGGTGGAGACTGCATGTCCTTAATCGGCCATGGTAAAACACGACATTATGAACCAGATGTGTGTGTTTACACTTCTGGCCTTTGTGAATGACTTCATGAAACATAAACTGTGCATTTCAAGTGGAGGCGCAGCCAGGGGTGTGTAGCTCGTTTTCGTGTGCGTGTCACCAGGGCTGCCAACCATGAATTAATGAATCAAGTTGAAAATGTCAAAGCAGGTCCCAGATCGCTCTGCTGTGGCTCAGCTGTAGAGCACTGTCAGCACCAGGCAGCTAACTGATGGTAAGAGGCCTCACTTGCAAAACAAACAGTCACACACAGACCCACACACACACAGTCTGCCAAGTCTTCCATTTCTCTTGTTCTAAAAAAGGTCATTCTTGTCTCTTCTCCTCTCCCGCTTCAGTGGGTGGTCAAATCTCTACAATCTAGCCCCACTGTATACCCCAGAGTGGTTTCAGCATGCGAGTGTTGGTGCATCATTATTATGTTGCGACTGTTGACAGTTTTTTAAAAATCATCTGGTATAAATGGAAATGTTCTCCTTCAGCCAAATTAACATTCTGATGTCATACAGTATCTGTCAGTGCTTTACATCCCATTTAGATCCCTCATACCTCACGACACCATGTTCTCTGTGAGACAGGGGACGTACATGCATATATGTGAGTGTGTGTGTATCCGGGAGTATGAACAGGTTATCGCCAGCTTCATTAAGAGCACAAGTGTTCTAATCTTCTCTTCACACTCCTCTTTTCATCACCACCTCATCTTTCTTTGCCTTTCATCACCCTCTTCTCCTCGGTGTGTGCCCGCAGCCACATGTGATTGATAAGGAGAGAACAAACAGCATGGAGACATGGAGAGTAGCTCAGTTCTCAAGGAACACCGTGTACTGAGATTGTTTGGAGGCCTCGCAAACACCCACACAAACACACACACTCAAATCTACACATAATCAGATTGTGAATATAAGTGTATCCAATAGCGTGATACAATTTCCTCCCTCCCACTTGTTTGCATTGTGCTGATTTTTTTTATCACGTGTGTGTGGTACTGAGTGATTCATTATTAGCCTCCAGATCTTACAGGGTCGCTCCCCACTTAAATCCAAGCAGAACATTTTCCTAATCTCTATCATTGAGAATAATGCATGTGCAACAAGAGCAGCTTTCCAGCTCTGTGATCGATACACCGTCGTGAACACACATTTCAAGACTAACTGAAGCACGAAGGCATGAGCCAGTTGATGTCTTGCAGCCTTTAAAGTGCGTTTTTACACATGCTTAGATGCAAGCGCCCTCTTAAATGTTGTTACACATGTAGCGTACATGGTTGGATTCTCACGTAAATGCACATCTGTCAGCGCGGGATGTTGCTAATGAAGCTTGCAGCAGTCAGTCTCTCAAAGACGAGCAGCACTCAGTTATCTTCAGGACACTTTGTAGAACGATGTAAAGTATATATGTCACAATATTGAGATCATCCACAGTATTTATGGTACAAAAACATTTAGGGTTATACTGTAAATATTTCAAACACCCACAAAGTGATAGGGTTACTGTTTACCTCCATAACAGCTTTCGAGTGGCTTTAATCCAGTTCCTAACACATTTTATGTGCTGGACCATTTTTCATGATCAGAAACTTCCATTCGTTTTAGGGAGAGGGCAAGAACATCCCAGAATATCTCATGAGATTGTTGTATTTTACATGCAGTGATTTAGAAAAGCCCACTGAAAACATTTCACTTCATTTTAGTGTTTATGAAGCAAACACTCAGTTGGGAGGTGTTTAGAGGTGTGTGTTTGTGTGTGTGTGTGTGTGTGTGTGTGTGTGTGTGTGTGTGTGTGTGTGTGTGTGTGTGTGTGTGTGTGTGCGTGTGTGTGTTTCATTATGAGTGAGCAGTGTTTGGCCTCATACTCCTCATCTGTTCTGATTAAATCGAGAAATTAATGGATGAACTGATGCCTATTATATTACATAATCCAATGATTGGCACCCAATTTCACATTAATGTCTATTAGTCAGAGGTGCAGGTTTCGTATTCCACGTGCCAGTAGTTTCTAATTTGGGGCTCAGGACCCTCACAAGTAGGGTTGAGCTGCACTCTAAGCCCAACCATAGACCATATATATATATAGACGTCTTGACAGCTGTCAGCAAGTAAAGCTTAATCATATGGATTGCCCCTGATGGCTGCCTGCAGGAGAGATCATAAACCCTGCCTTCTCCATGTTAGCAGATGGGCCAAACTGAAAAGTCAAAGATGCACACAATTGTGTCATTTTAGCCAGTTCTAATCACACTCATTTATGTTCAACGGTTTATTTCTAGTAAGTTTTGTTTTAATTAGCTATGTGATGCTATAAAAATGGGAGGAAACATCATAATTCACAGCTGAGATTGACTTATGATTAGTCGAGAGCATGTTTGGGTGGGACCTCGCTGCCTCTGCTCCAAGATCAGCATCTGGGATATTCTGGGATCAAATAGTACATTTGGGGAAAATGGAGACGCATCATTTATCTTTATTTATAGTCTTGTGAAGCCAGCATTGTGATCATCCAGGTTGAAAATAGGTATAATGAAAAAAAGACTCTGCGATGGAAAACCAGGCCAATAAAAAGTATTCAAATGAAACAATCTGGTGAGATATATAGAATTACTTACTTTGACTAAACTGCTCAACATGTATAGATAGACAACCTGTGAAAAGATGTCATAAGAACCTGTTTTGAAGCCAATAGATCCCCCTCATAATCCAAGAGATGTATCATATTTTAAATTGATAGTCTCTCTAATCCACTGCATCTCTGTTTTTTATGTCTGTATTGGAAGTGTACAGTGTGTGTTCACTGAACAGAAGAAACTGACTAAACTGTAAAAATGATCATGTTGAATCTCCCACAGATGGCTGATGTTCAGAGCAGGACGAGGGTACAGAGTCACCTCACGCTGACAGTGTTGATTACCACCTATCGAGTGTGTGGTCTGTTTACCACAGACTATACGCATGCACGTTTTACCTTCTGCTGTACATGTGTCTCTCAAGGCTGTGACTCAGCTGCGCATAATCCGGTTGGTGACAGTGGGGGGTGTTCAGTGTAACTGTACTCGCTGCCAGTAGCTTTGGTTCACCATTTACCTCTTTTTTTTGTCAGTCCCCGTGGAATACACATCAAGCCCGATTCCGTGTTGTGGAGATTTCAGTCTTTGAAAGAAGCTTCAGCGACCGTACAGTATCCGCGACGTCTCTTCGAGTGAAATCAAGCATGCATCAAATGAAGAACAATAAAAAGACTCTCCTTTAAGAAAACATCAGCAGACCTAAAACAGAACTTGTTTTGACAGTTTGATGGAATGGAGGCATGACTGATTTGGTACGCTGTTTGCACTTTTCTACGGTTAAAGAGTCGGCTACCCATCAGGTACAGGAACATCTAAACAGATCAAATGAATTAGATCTTTCTAGTACTGAAAATAAATGTGTGATCATTTAATTATTGCAAATATTCACATTGACATCAGGAATTTGTGTAGGAATAATGATTTTACTTCATAGAAAAGATTTGAGCCTCATTTATACTGTTAGGATTTGATTTCCTTTCATAGACGATGACATTCGCTTTGTTTACTTCAGTGACTGAACATATTTGCAGAGGTGGCCAGGGCTCACTTCCTTTTTTTTCAACTCCATTTTCTTGTTTTACCTCAAGCTGAAGGAAGCCTGATGCACTTGTTTAGATAAATCTTCTTAATGGCGAAACAGACCTTTTAAAATCTTTTCAGAGCTGTGGCTGATAACAGCATGCTAAAAGGCTGACCCAATAAAGAGTTATCTAAGGTAGACAGATGACTTGCAGGCACAATGCTGGTGCCTTGGAGAAACAATCACACCAGTACACACACAGGCACACAGATTCCTCCCTTTTCCTTCTGCACTACACTCACTAAGTGTGGACAGATATTTCTAGTCATTCTAGTCACAGAGGGGACCAGCATGGCCCACAGTGGAACTGATTGTGGTAAACACAGAGTGGAACATCGATATAAACAAAGACTTTCTTCATGTCTTTCCAAACCGATCATTTTAAACATTGAAACATCTTAGTTTGACAATTGTTTTGAAAATAGTCCTGTAGTGTTGCACTCTTTTAGCACTACACACGTTAGATTTTATGCAAACTGGCTGAACCGACATTTGTCATTGTGACAGGTTCTGGCAAATTAAAGTAGCCGACAACAACATCCTCTGCCGACAGCGTCACAAGGCTAAATGCAACTTGTATTGCATCCGTAATAAGCAACATGACAATTAGATTAACATTATATATGTCCGTTTATAAATGGCCTAACAGAGCCGCTACTGTCTGACGAGTCTTGTGGAAATTTACTGCAGAGTCGAGGCCTGCAAGGAGATCACACTTCAGTAGAGGAAGGAGGAAAGTTTTGTCAGTTTAAAGACATTAAGTCTTCATTAAAATGTCTAAATACCACTAGACCTATGTTATATATTTTGTTGACTTATGTACTTACCATTGTGCAAAATATTTGACACAATACTCAAACCCAGAGACATCCCCAATTTTCTTCAAGCTAACAAAACATTACAATTTGGTCACTTTTAATTGCATCATATCAACTTTACCTGTGGCTTTTTTTGTCCCCGCTCTAACTTCCAGTTCAAACCATCCACGGCAAAGGACACAGTTCTAGCCAATTAACCAGTTCGCTGTTAATTGCTGATTTGTGCCTGAGTCCCTTCAGGTAGATTTTCATCTGCAATAGTGGTAAAGACAACAACTCCCATGAGCCCGTGCTGGTTCACTAACAAACTAGGTCTTCTGTGATGGTTTTCAATCAGCAACAGTTTCATTAAATTATTAATTAATCTTAACAGAAAGTTAACGTGTTCTTTCACAGGTGATGGTGAAATGAGACAATATTTGTTGGTCTGAAAGAAAACTAAAACACGTAGGTTGATTTAGTAGCATTATGCTAAACGGAAAATGTCTTTCATATGTGACTGTTTTTCATCATCTTCTAAAACCCTTCCTTCAGAGATCTCATTCGTCTTGCAGTACATATATCTGTGTATGATCACATGTGCATCAGTGTGTGTCTGTTTGTCCACCGCCATGCCGTGATGTCCACTGCTTTTATGGGCTTTTTGAGTTACGACCTTTAATAAGGATGTGTTATTATTATGCGTTATGGGAGTTTTTGGCGTCTCTGAGGTTGTGCAGTGATAAAGCTGTCAACTTAATATTACCCAGCCAGAGAGAATTTACTCCCCTTTTATAAGTGTGTGAGTGTGTGTTTGCTCTGACCTGTGGCTTGGTCATAGCATTTACGTAGTGTTATCACCACAAGGAGGCCCGCTGACTGACAGATATTAATTGCACTTAACATTTTTTTTAATTCATTTCTTCTCCCTGGTTCCCAGCATCAGAGAGACATGTGTGTGCTCTATTAATACTCAGGAATATCTCGTCCCATGCAGACACATTTGAACAGGCACAGATGCGCTAATGCACCCTCGCTGACCCACATTCTTACCCCACATTTCCACATTTCTGCCACAGAGATTTCCTCTCTCCATGGGGGAGAGTTCCAGGTTTAACCCCCTTTTTCTCCCTGGATGCCTGGATCATTTAATAGCAGTAAATCTGTCAATGATGGATGCTCTCTGCATAAAAGCCCAGTGTGTGTGGTCCCACAGATGAAATCGTACACTTGGAGCAAGCTGCCGGAGTTTGGTTGCCACAAGCTGAGTCTCTCCTCTGCCTGCGGATCTGAATTTACGATTATTGGAATAATGTAACACTTGCATTGTTAGCATGTGGTGGATTAATGTGCAATAAACACCCTGAAAGAGTGCAGATACATTTAGAGCTAGCCTTTATTTATTTAGTCATTCTTTCACTAGTTTGTGAGGTCAACTTGTGTCTCTTCTCTCCCCCACTCTAAGCTGAACATATCATTAGGGCTGCAGTTTGGTCTCTTCTTGCAGCAGTAGCCCACTGTGTATTTCACTTATTTTGTTTTATTTCCTTAATCAATTGCAATTCCACAGAGACATGTCTTGTATATGATACATTTTACACACATAGACAGTCTACAGCTGTCTGTGGTTTGGTAAAAGCTCTGGCTGGCCGACCCTCCTCTGCATGCAGATTACTAATAAATGAGACAGACAGAGAGAGAGAGAGAGATAGGAGAGGAGTCATCCTCGTTGTCCCCTGAGAAACTCGGCTCATACACTGTTCTCCACGGAAAGCCTTGGGTGATGCTGGGAGTTGGAGGCACTTGAATCGCTTGACTGTAGTTTTTCAGCTAAATTGAGCCCCAGCTGAATTCCATGTGGATTATCCCCAAAAACAGCAGCAGCCGGACTGACTGGCAGTTCACAGTCGTCGCCTGCTGTCACTTCACTGGCCTCAGTGTTATGCAGCAAAGTTCACAACAGCATCCCACTGCATGTAGTTAGGCATTATTAATGGGTCATCTGCCTTCTAACACCTAATAGTGTTGACGTTTAGATGGACTTTGACTAAAAGCGGCCCTGACAGCGTGTCTAAATATGTGAGACATTGGGATAGAGTGGAGAAGAGAGAGAGAGAGGGAGAGTGATGCTATTAAACTGTTTTTAGACCTTTTTACTGAGAGAAAAGGTCAAAGATCAGGCAGACATTTTTTAGAGCGAGCTCGGAGGCTCTGCTTGTTGCCGGGGTGTGCGATTTGATTTATAATGCAGACGATCAATTGTCATTGTCTGTGCAATTGTTTGAGCCTCTTGGGAACCTTAAAGTAGTTAATCCAAAAAACCCAAATATACACGCACGTCCTTTAATATCGAACATATTTGGAGAACCGCTCCTCATACAGTCTCTGTGTGACAGAAGCTGCTAACCATATTGAACATTAAAACTTTTAATCTACAATTAATTCTGGATAAAGTTTACTTTGAAGCTGATGAAGTATAACACATGGAAATCCAACACGGCACTAACCACATTTTTACAACAATACACGAACACGGCGACAGCTGGAAGACAACAGTGAAATCAGATTACCATGACAACACAATCTGTTCAGTGCCTGGTCCTTTTGCATGTTATTAGCTGTTGTTATGGTTTAGTAGACGATTAAAGCAAAAACAATTATTCATTGTCACAAGTGCAGCACTGGAATATATGTTGTCTTCAAACAAATACTTGACTCGACCCATTTTAAATACATTGTGATTATATTTAGTAGGTTTAACATTTCATTTCACTGAAACATTCTCACCTCCCACTTCACAAAGTTGGTTTCCCCCTCAAAGTTTCCACCAATCCCTGGTCAAGTCTCTAACCACATGCTAATATATGCTAATCCACTCTGAATTTACATGCCACTTTTGGCCAATGAGCTCAGCTAGAACAAAAGGCTGGAGTTAACCTTTCTGTCGTCACTCAGCCGCTGCAGCTCAGGATAAAAGTCTTTTCACTCAGCTTTCAAAACAGCTCCTGCTGTGCATGCTTGATTTTATTTTCCACCACGCTCTCTCAATGTATAAAAGTGAGATTTCAGAGCAGGGTAATATCCGGTCTTACATCTGTGTACATTTCGATGGCTCTTCTGCAAACGAGACAGTTCTCCTTTTGAGACTGTCCTCTGCGGCTCTCCACAAGGATATGGAGCAGCCAGCCAGTGGGACAAAATAGCCTGAGGGGGTCTTGGGGCAAGTCTCCTCTCCTGGAGAAAGATTTTGACCCCCAACCAAAAATATAATAATTAATAATAAACTTTATTTATGTAGTGCTTTTCCTAACAAAGTTTCTAAGTGCTCAAAAATATAAACGATTAAAAAAAACATCAATTCATAAAACAGGAGAATAAAATAAAGTTAGAAAAGTACAGAACATATTGATAAATGTTTGGATACCAATGTGAGTATTCCATTATATACATTGATCATAATTTTGATGTATATATTCAAATGTATCAAGTGGAAAAATGTGAACTTGATAATTTTACTGCACAAAGCGCCATCAAATCTAATTTTATTCATAAAACATGAGCTAGGGAATCTGAAATTACAACTAAATACTGTTTCATGAAGAGCAACACTAATGTTCCCGACAGCAAAGTCCCTTAACTCAATAATCTGTCAGTGGAAACTAATCTTAAATATCAGTAGGCTGCTGCACACTGGAGGATTTTCGACTCTTAACCGATTTTATAAATGCCAGAGACCACCGACATAATGACAGATTTAACCGATTATTAATCTTATAATCATCAGAACGCACACACTGGATGATTCTGCCAGAACATATGACCACACACTTGCCGTTTGTAGGAAACTATTTCACTGCCGCGATTACAGAGGAATCTCACAGAAACTCGCAATATCTTCTTCTTCACTTTTTTTATGAGTATGGAACTTGTGTGATTTAACATGACTTCAGAAGAAAAACAAACATGGAGGAAGACCACGTGTGTTCTCTTTTGCAACGAAAAAATAATGGGGGAAAAAAATAGGGATGTAGTCATGGCTGAGAAGGCAGAATTGGCTTATACATTTTTCAGAGTGGAAATGTATCGTTGTTTTTAGTCGCAGCTGAACAAATATGCAACATCCGGTTGGTGATGCTTCCCGCTCAGCCTCACACTTCAGGATTATTTGGGCAGATAATCGGCACCGACTGACCTCCAGTCAGGAAGACGCCAGCGGCTGTTGGAAGGGCCAAATCGGGTCTAAAATCAGACCAATTAGTCTCCAGTGTGCAGCAGCCTTAAGATAAACAATATTCCTCAAGTTGAAAGACTGAGTGAAGATCAGAAGAACAGGCCCGTAGCTCGTCCTGTAGCTCGTCCTGTAGCTCGTTCTTGCAATTAACAAATTCTAGTTAGGAATAATTGTGACATCTAGTTGGTGTAGTAATTATGACTGAAGAAGGTTATTGGATGTAGTAATTGTTGATATAAAGATTTAGGAGGAGGAAGGTTAAGTTACATTGCTTATTCTAATGACCCTTATACAACCTTAACCACGTGTTTAATATTGTAATCATGATAGTCAAGGTCCACTAGCTTTAAGCAAATACAAACCCCCCAATTTTGTTTTCGGAACCTGGCCAAGTACTTTTGTTACCTTAAACAAACTACATAGGTGTTGACCATTCCGTAAGCGAAACTGTGTGTTTATTTTTGTTACACCTTCTGCTGGAACACGCCTGTGGTCACATAAATATATACATAGACACAAAGGGTAAGAAGAATACACACAAAGTGAAGCCAAATAATCTTTCCCCTGGGGCTGGCTGCAGTATGGGTCATGAACCCTGTCTCCTCCATGTTAGCAGATGGTTAACATGGATGGTTAAGCGCGTGTATTAGAAGGACTGCCACGCTCCACGATCACTACTGGCTCCAAATTACGTGAAAAGCACAAGATGCCTGCACCTGTATTAAGAATATTTTGTCCAGATTTCTGTACAATCGAGGGAAGTGGAGACGGACAAGTGACCTGTGAGAATGTTTAAGATGAAGGAGTCGCTGCTCATCCTCTGTTCTCTGAAAATCCTCCAGAAAAGAGCTTCTTTCCCTCCACATTGAATTTGGTGATATTCACAAAAGCGTTTGCTCCTGCACCGCTGGAGTTTTCTTTTTGCCCTCTCTGTGAGTGGAAGGCTGAGTGTGAAAAGCCTGGTTAACCTCAGTCAGGTCCTTGGGGGATACTAGAGTGCTGTATGCTACATGTCAGAGGCTTAATGATGGCTCACAGTCAACTCCAGCTCAACTCAGCCTCCATGGTGTGAAAGTGCATGGACTTGTGTGCACGTCGGCTCACGTGTGTGTGAGCGGGTGGGGGGAGGGGGGACTGATTAAACATCTGAATGTGCCTCTGTGTGTGTTTCTGAGATCAAGGGTTAACTACATAGGGCACGATGTCAAAGGAAGGTCTTTGGTGGTGAAAACACTGCCGGCTCCACTCAGCTGTTACTATGGAGACAGGACTGCTAATTTTTCACAGTTCCTTAACAGCTCTGCCACAGTTATCAATGTTATCTATATTGATTTGGTCCCTTTTGCAAATTGATGCTCAAGTAAGAGGCATTATAAATTTTGAAGGCACTATCACTCATCTTTGCTATTTGTGTTGATAAGTGATCCTCATCACGTCAGAGAATCAGCTGCAGTTCAATGTTTCACATGTATTTAAACTCATACTTACAATCAGAATTATTTATTTTAGTTAACCAGTTTCAGTCTCTATGCTACAACAACTGCCACTGAAAGTTTAATAGCAGTTGCAGTTTAACTGACGTTAGGCCTTTCTCGATTTGTGTTCAGACTTTACTTGTGTTCTTGTAGACTTGTGAAGTACAGGTCCAATTCAAAGTCCAGTTGAACATGGTCAAAATGTTGTTGCCTGCTGTGTAACTGTGCACCTCGACACATATTTGGATAATATATATTATGAAATACACTCTATTAATAATAAGTGCTCACACAAATGCAACCCTCAAGAGCGTTTTTTGAGAAAAGCATCTCATGGACATTCAAGACTTTAAATCAGAAAGAGAGGAGTAAAGTCACAGCTCATATTTTAGATTATCTTTCCCTGTTACCAAAAGTTGTGAGATTCTTACAAATACAAGACAAGAAACTAATTAAAAGTGGACAGTGCAAGCAGCAATCTTAAACTGAACAGACTGGAAAAGTGATCAAAATCACCAAAATATTTTCTTATCTAAATTGAAGCACTCAAAGCTCAGAGAGAAATGCTTTTAGATATTAGAGCTATGAAATGACAAACTCAGTACCTTTCATCTGAAATTTAATTTGATTTGTAAGCTGTTTTTTCCCTCAGATCTTTCATTTCTGCCAAAGGAAGAGAACTGAATAAAAAAGATAATTCTGATGCTTTGAGGACAGATATCTTCTGCAGGGAAAATAGGATCTTTGGATGGCTCAGCAGGCTTTTTGCTGTGTGTACAGTTGTCTTGTCAGATCACATTCAATTGCTAATCCAACAGTAGCAAGTACTTTCTATGGTTTGTGAGTTGCTCAACTCATCAGTTCACTAACTGAGTCGAGTATTGCGGTTTCTTGTGCACATATTTAAATGGCTGATACAGCACATTCTAATTGTATTGCAACTGCCATGACTGTGAGTCAGGGTATCACCAAGGTCATTGGAGCCCGACTAATATGGGTTTTTGTGGGCCAATGCATTAGGGGGATAAAACTTTTTTGATGCCAATATAGCAGCTGATATATATTTGAGAAAAAACGCCGGTGCTGCTAATGGTCAGACTGACTGTGATAAATGGTCAGTGTGTTCGTATGATGAGGCAAAGCACTCTGTGCTCATGTTCTTTTCGATGCCACAATTTAGTTATCAGCAAGGCTGCTCAACTGCTCACACAAATTCTCCTTCTGCAAATGCAGCGGCCTCTATCATAGGGGATGGGGAATGGCAGAATTGGCAAGTTATTAACAGGGGATTCATTTTTGGTAATTTTGGTTGAAAGGGAATGGCATACCCCCCTAATCCCACTACAAACTACTACCGTAAACCCTGAATAAAAAGAAAACACAAATACAAACAATTATATGGAACTTTAATCGAGAAAATAAACACATTTTTACGTGAAATATTTGTGCACATCTTTTCTGCATTGTTTATTGTTTTAATATCAGTCAATTTTCATCGGTGGAGCTCAGGCTCACGTGTGTGCCTGTGGGGGAATGTATGTATCAGCATCACAGCAGTTTTCTACTGTGATAATCTACAGTGTGAAATATCTGTAAAACTCTGTTGGGCCTCCACCATAAACACACTCACAAACAAATAAACACACACGCACGCACACACACACACTCACACACTAACAGCCCACAAACAGTTCTTCCCACAGAGATGCTTCCCTCATTGCAGCATTAAAGGGGGAGAGATGATTCCCTCTATTTCCAGGGAAATAGATTTTATATCAGCTGTGTGTTTGTAAATCAGACCTCCATTTCCAAGAAAGCAGGGGGTATTACCCTTATCTCCTTGACTGTATTTGTAAAAGCACAACAATATAGGTTACAACTTCTCACATTTCCTACCTGCCTGCCTTGGGAGCATGTTTTCCTGTTGCAGCTGGTACAGCTACAATGGAATAAATCAATTAAAGTGCAAAAGCAGGATAAAGAAATGAACACAACCCTGTTTCCTGAAACTTACAAAAATAGATATTTTTCCCTTGCCCCCACATCTTTCCCGATTGATTATTGCTGTCTTTAAACCCAAAGTCCCAAGACTGTAAGGGTTACAGTATATAATTTGCATTTAGACAGACAAGCTACTTGAGAAAATTCTGATCGTTTTATTGACTACGTATACTGAATGAAGTTTAATTTTGCACGGCTTCAGCTGTTGCAGAAAGTATGGAAATGCTGAACCCAGTTTGGTTTATGCCTTTTTTTCACAGACATGTAAGATACAGAACAGGGGGGAGAGGGAATTGCAAACAGAGAGCAATCGCAGATGGAAATCAATGAGGATGATGGAGACTAAGGTAGTCTGATAGACATCTGCAGGGCTCATAGATTTATGAGATCATTTATGAGATCTGCAAAACCAAATGTGATTACCCGTGCCTCCTCGGACCTCCCTCCCCATCCTACCTACTCCGTCTCTCTTTTCCTTCTTCACTGTATCTGTCACTCAGCCCTGAAATATTCATGCCAAGCTCTGAAAAATGAATGCATCTGCTGAAAGGAGCAGAAGTTGAGAGAGAGGGAAGTTAGTCGTTTCGATGGATACTCCCTCACGATGAAAGCGACTGAGGGATTTGAGTCAAGCCGCTGCTCCAGGAAACGTGGATGACGTGGCGAGCTCACAGCAGCGGTTGCGTGTGTGAGATCACCTTGTGAGTGGCTGTTTGGGAAAAACCGAGGTAACGGTATGCCACGTTAAGTGAAGCGGGCGCAAAGAACATTAAATTTGATTGGGAGAGTTACAGACCTCTCGGGCTGGAGAGTGAAGGAATGAATGCATGAGAGAGAGGGAGGGAGGGAGCGTGAGATTTGCTGAGTGTGTATCACCACCACATAAATAATGGAGATGTGAGTTCTGCCGTGTTTGACCTCAGGATTCTACAGGTTGATGAGACTGACAAGTTTACACAAAGTGTACACAGAAGAACTACAGGGTGAGACCGGTGGTGTTTGGATCAATGCATTGTATTTGAAAATAATGGTCCTTCATAAGAGGGTCATTACTACTACTACTACTACTCTCTCTCTCTCTCTCCCTCTCTCTCTCTCTCTCTCTCTCTCTCTCTCTCTCTCTCTCTCTCTCTCTCTCTCTCTCTCTCTCTCTGATCGCTCTATTTAATTGGCTGCAGAGTTTCTCTGCTCTCAGTCTCCACAAAGTACATTTTATATTGATCCTCTTTCCTCTGCTTCACAGGCTCTGCTTCCCATAGTTATCCCATCTACTGCCGGTGTCTCTATCTGCTGGACACGCACACACACACACACACACACACACACACACACACACACACACACACACACACACACACACACACACACACACACACACACACACACACACACACAAACACACACACTAGAGACCACAAACACTTAAATCGTGTCTCTTTATGAAGTCGTATAAAGAGCCTAGGGAAATTAAATTGGACAGAATTTGTCACGGACGATCCAGTAGGGTCCTTCTTTTAGTCTTTAGTTTTTTCGAAATACTTTGTTTTGCAAGTAGCAAAGTTTGACCTCCTCTTCTGCTGCGACGATTTGCCGATTAATAAATTCATCAATGACCAGGTTATTACTCAGCAGCTATTTGAGGATAAAATATTTGCACAAGTCTACTTTCAAGAAAAGAATCAAGGCTCTTAATTGAATGAATTTGTTGCTTTTCTTGGTCATACGTCACTATGAGTTTAATATTTTTGAGTTTTGTGCTGTTAGTTGCACAAAATTAAACATTTGAGGATTTAATCTTGGTGTTCAGGATCTTTCGATGAGCTTTGGACCCATTGTCTGATGTAATTGATTAAATGATTGATCTACTGTATTAATCCTTAAAATTATAGGCGGACTAATAATAGTTTTTTCCCGCCCTTAATCTTTTCTGAATAGACAACATAGTTCTGAACTCATTCTTGGCACAGTGAAACACTTTTGTACCTAAAAAACAAACATGGAGACATAAAATATGGGCGACAAATGTTAACAAGTTTCATCTGTTTATTTTACAGTAGTGTATAATGTAAATGTTTAGTTTTTAGGAGAAACATTCCCAGTTGCTATATCGTTTCTATATTTGCTTCTTGTTAGTGCTGCAACATGATATCAAAGAGACACAATTTTCTTTTCTTTTGTGTTATCAACATTTAAGTTTTCTCCTTTCATTGGGAATTTGTGATATTTGAATACGTTCAGTGTAGAGTACTATAGCAAGGTGAAAAATCTATATCTAGTGTTATGGTGATGAAAATGGTAACCTAGTGACCTGAACAGGAAATGAATCCCACCAGCATTCATTAAAAAGCTCATGTTGATGTGGTGTGAAAGTCAATGAATGAAGATAGTCTCTTCCCAGCCCAAATCCCAGCCCACTGATATCAGAGGTGATGTCACCTGTGTGCCAGGCTTTGATGCTCTTTGGTTTTCCTTCATGTTCGTCAGACCTGCTGATATCACATAACTGGATGGGGTATACTCATGAATAATACACATCAGCAAGTCGAACAACAACACACCACTGTTCTCACACAACTTGTGAACCAACATTCTTACAACATCACTTCGTCTAGAACAAGATGTCGGGCTTGATATTCCTGCTGTTTCATGCTCATCCTGTACACTGAAACACACATGTGGTTGTGCGTCCCACAGGTAGCTAATGCAGAATAACATTGTTTCCAGCACGCTGGGCTATTAATCATGGATGACCTCCTGCATCACTGACGAATCAGCCTAATCTCACAGGGGAGGGTGTGAGTGTATATACACACAGACACACGCACACGCACTTGAACACACATAAATGCATGCATACACACAGAGGAGTGTGTGTGGACGTGCACATGCTCGTATACACGTGCATTTTATCAGTCTAATCTCATAGGAAAGAGCATGCTCTGACTGGCAAACAGATAATTAATGCAGAACAGGGGGCTCCCTCACTCGCTCCCTCCTCCTGTCTGAATCTTTACTTATCTGTCTCTCTCATGTCCTTCTCCTCCTCTCTCTCTTTTCTCTCTTGTCTCTTTTTGTGCAAAACAACAAAACAACATCTGCACGCAGTCTGCAGAGGCTGACGAAACACGGCCAGCACACTGATGGTCTCAGCGACAGTCCTTGGATTTTCCCTGATTTATTTATTTTCCACAAAGCACACGTCTCACACATCTACTGTAGTAATTATCAAAAAAGGGAAAAAAACAGGGGCTTCTTAATTAAGCACACACACAGGAGACATGAAGACAGACATGCATACACCTTTAATGACTAAGTGAACAAATGGCCTAATGAAACATGCTGGGAAGAGAAGCTGCACTGCAGCAGAGCAGTCGAATATCCACTATGCATGATGGTCAAGAGACACTGAACAAACGAGGGGAGAGAGATCTGTACAGAGAGCACATTATTGGCTAAATAAATAAAATGGTGCAGGCTGAACAAATCTGTTCAGAAGGAAAAGGGGAGTGAGGGGGAAATGGTTCGGTAGAAGCGGTTGATGCAAAGTGCTGAAGGGTAAAGTTATTTAAATTACGTTGGTGTGTGTGTGTGTGTACGCATGTGCGGTACATCGGTGTGGATGGAAACGCACATACTTGTATGTATGGATCTAGTGATCGCAAACAGCCGTGTGACTAAAGCCTCCTTCTGCTGTGTCTCAAACACTTGCATATCTCACAGCCCTGTTGGAGTACACAATGACATCCTGTCCCCTTAACGCCCACCTCTGTTCCAGTCCCTTTTCCCTCGGCCCTCTGACTGGCTGATCTGTACCCTGACAGATATACAGCTCCTGGCTGCCCTACAGTACTCTGGGGAAATGAGATACAAATGCCACAGTATCTGCGGTATCGCTGCCCAAAACCAGTGCTGTAGCCTGTGGCGGTAAAACAGCAGCTAGGACATGGACACCACAATGGTCGGGATAAAACAACACAATACACGATAAGCCAAGAGTATTGTCGACACGCGGCAGAAGTGGATTTCATTCTCGACCATTTTCATATTAATATCATGCATTTAACCTAGTACAATGTGTTAAACTTCCTCTGGCCTCGAAGCTAATCTATATGTTTTTGCTGCATTTAAGAGGTTAAGCTTTAAAGCATTGTACAAGTCATTATAAATGCAGGTCATGTCTTCTTTCCAGTACTTGCCATAAAGCATAAATAGGCTTAATCTCTGCTCCAAACATGGAAGACACACAGATGTTCTTACATCAGTGTATATCTAACACAGTGTATCTATGTTCTTTAATTTGCCTGGCTAATGCAGCACTCTAGCATAGTGATAAGAGAGTGTAATCTTCTTAGGTGTGGCGAAAGCTTAATCAATATTAACATATTCCTCAGCTCCCTCTCCATTGAATAATTGATATCCCCACACAGTCTTGCTGAGAATGAAATAAGATGTAGGAGTATTAAAATAACTTCCCCGAGATAAAAGAAAATTGATTAAAAAAATATGGCTGAAAATTAAAGAGAATGAAAGGGAGCCTAAGGGATTGGACTTTGCATACAAATGAAGAAAAGGGGTTGGGGGTGGAGAAAAAAGGAACTTTAGGGAAGTTATGAGCCCATTTATCTAACTCCAGTCATTGCACACTCGGCCGACTGGGTTCTTACCGAACCAATCAAAGCGGCTAATCTGAGGGATCCACTGTAGCTTCCCCAATCCCTGACCCCCTTGTAAAACATGCAGTTATTAATCAATGATTGCTCATCTGTAATTTCCGCATGATTACCCCTTCATTAAAATTTGCTGCGCTGACATCTCAGAGATCACCTGAAAGGCTTCCTCCCCTCCCAACTCTAACATCCCAGGCATTCTTCAGGCCTAACAGACCATGCCTGCAGGCTCTGGCCGACCTGGGCAGTAATTTTCCTGGAAGAATTATAATCAGAATCGGAAAAAAAACAGATTTCCACAAGGTCCTCTGGTTCTACTGCTGTATTTTAAGTTTAGTTTTATGCCAGCTCACCACAAATTGCTAAATTACGTAAAAGTAATAAAAAAAACTAAACAATGTATTCAAGTCCCTGGCCTGGGGACTGTAAGCTTATCCTCCACAGCTGCAGGGACAACACATTGGAGGATTTTCAAGATGGATGCAGTGAGAGGATCAGGGTTGGGAAGAATCCTGCTTTTGGACCACCTCAGCTCTATCAGATCACTGCTGACACCTCACCTACCACCCCCAGGGCTTTGGAGCAGATCACAAGGTGAGAGAGGGAAGGCAGACGGACGAACTGTGTGTTTGTGCACATGAATGTTTGGGACAGAAACTTCTTCAGCTGTCAGTAAACTGGGACAAATTCAGCCCATCTCAAGGTTGCTACGTTCATACGGATGACATTTAAAGGACGAATGTTTGGGAAGGGTTGAGCAGCACATCTGACACCTCAGTTCAGACGGCGAGAGAAAAGCTGACAGGTGAAAATTAAATGTCAACAAGATGAAGGTGAGGCCAATATGGAGCAAAGATATAGGAAGCACACGAATATGCATACTATATATGAGCAGTATATGATATAGACACACAGTAGTTATCTAATTGTCCTCCTTTGGAAATAATTACATGTTGGAGATGATGATAAAGTTATGTATAGCCTAAAGATGGACGGCTGCAGATCATAAAGGGGTCATAAATCTGGCCTCCTTCACGTTAATGCATGTGACCAAACTAAAAGGTCAAAGTACACGTTGAATATTTTTTTTAAAGATGCACTTTTGCAGCTCTTTGACAAAAAAAACATAATTTTTTCATGTAAAGGAAAAATGTGTGAATTTAAAATTTACAGTGATTTTTTACAAATTTGCTAAAACTTACAAATATATATTAATAGCAGCTACATTTGTTTTTCTTGGTGCTTCTGGACGGAGAGAACTTTCCCGTATAGTCTGAACAGTTACTCTGTGGCAACAAAACTCTGAAGTTGCCGTCAGTGCATTAAAGTGGTCTCTCATTCATTCAGGACTGTATCAGATATCTTCAATCTCCATTTGACAGGCAGCTGATGTGTGGTGAGTTGAGATAGCTGCTCAGATCAATGTCTTCGATCTACACACACTGACAGTTACTTACACACTCACGGACCTATCATTCATGATTCACTGTTTTTTTTTTTTACTTGATTTAAAAAAACTCTTACTGTTTATCCTTCCCCTGTCTTAACTGAATCCACCATCTGTCACAGTTAATGGTTTAAAGGTTCAATTAAACACCTTGAATCTTACGAAGCGGTGGTAGTTGTAGCCATAATGGCAACTTATGACAATACAATTAAAAAGGGCTAAAATCTTTCTTCCCAGCATGTGTTGGTGTTTTTCTTTTAATGGCAGACATTAAGATGTTGAATTCATGGAGGTAAAAATGGCAAATTGCAGCCGTTTCTGCCTCAGTTTTATGCTTCAGACTAATCTGTCAAACTGGAGCCCATTAACTGTCTGTTCTAATTACGCTGGAGTGATACACAGGCTGACTTCACTACCTGCCTGTCTGGTCGCCTGGTTGTGCTCTGTTATGAGGAAACAGCTACAATAGGCCGTGGAACTGACAATGCACTATTTTCACACATTTGTTTTATTTTTAAGGTGCAGCCTGACACAATTTTCTTTCTAATTTGTGTGACTTTTTGTGGATTTGAAGTGGGTGAAATCTTCCCGTCCTTTTTCCCAGACACTCTGTGTCCTCGCTCCATTTTTCACTTTCTGTTCTATTTCCTTTCTCTTTTTTCCCCTCTCTCTGTCTCTGCTGCCCTGGGCTCCTGTCAGCTGAAACAAATAGTAATGTCTCAAACCCGTAGAGTGCAGGGCAGATGTCAGTCAGGCTGCAAACAGTAGAAATTGATCACAATTGGGGACAGAGTCACTATAACATTTGTAAATTCTCACATTTATCCGTACACTGGCTGTGCACTTACCCATTTGTTAATCTATGCAGACACCTTATTTGTGTCTCCATGCTGCAATAATTTTGAATCTAAATTCTTATTCAATAAATTCTTAATTTGTTGGGGTCCTTAATGTTGGGAAATACTCAGCTATTTTAGATCCTAAAGGCGAATTCCCACCACTGATTCTACAGGTTTTACTGATCACGAGGTGTTACCTGCAGAGTACTCCATGAGACCAATTACCTCTGGCAAGAAGGTTATGTTTTACCCATTTATTCGTTTGTTGGTTGGTTGCAAGACTACACAAAATCAATGTAAATGTAAAAACTTGGTGAAAGGATGCAGTACAGGTCAGGCAGGAACCCATTCGATTTTGGTGCGGATCGGGATCAGAATCCAGGAATTTCTTTTTCACCGTTTTCCCAGGGAATAATTCATGGTTCTTGATGGAAAAAATCTGGCATATTTCGGGAATTGATATCTAGAATGTGGGAAATATGTACTGTACTGAGTGTCATTCAAGTCAGACTTATGGTTGATGGTCTGGGTTTGTGAGAGTCCTGCCTAGTGGTATGTTGTATGTTTTTGATCAGGGTCTGATTCCTCGTTGATGTTTATTCTTAATATCTTCTAGAAAATAGGAAATGTTTGCCTTGGCATTAAAGTATTTTCAAGAGACAAGCTACTACTACAGGCATGATACATATACAGTATATGTTATATTTTAATAAAATCCTTGTCTAAAGGAGGTCAAATTTCACCTACATTTCCTGTAATGCAACTCAACTCCAGCAGGGATTCAGGTGTGGTATGTTTGTAGCAGCTGAAGTAGCCTCAAGCGGAGCTGAGGAGCTGGCGACCAACAAAAAGGTGATTTAGATTCACTTTGTGATGTGAACAACACTTATGTTGTTGCTGAAGGTTTACAGAGGAGGTGGTTTTACTAGATTTGAATTACTGAGTAGGAGTAGAGAAACTGAGCCATTTTTCAACTTCACGATCGTGTTGTCTACACTATCATGTTGTTTTCACTTTCAGTTATCTCTCCTGGCAGAAACGCGTAGGAGAAAACACTAGCAGTCCATGATAACCAATCACAGGTCTCGCAGTCTCCATCAGATATCTCCGTAGGAACCATAGAACACATATGTAGTTACATTTCTCATGTCAGCTGTGGGAAAGCAGAGGGGAAACATGCATCCTTATTCTCTAAGCACAGAGGTGTAAGGCAGCTGTAATCACAAATCACAAGTAAATCATAAATCTGAAGCAGCGATTTTAGAAGACCTAATTGTATAAAAATGAAACGGAGGAAACTTGTGTAAATAATGTAAAGCTATGAACTATATGTATGAACGGTCTAAGGATAAACTTAAATGTGATGAAGCATAGCTCAGTGTCTCTAAACTACTGTTGTGTACACAGTAAACCTCTTCTTGCAAACTTCAGAAAACTTTCTCTTGTGAGATTCCCATGACTACAGCTGATCACACGAGAATGGTGTCGACTAATGTTGTTCCTGTCAATGCGTGAATCAGACCCTGTTTACAGCCAAGACCCGGTCTGGCTGGCTCTGCCTTCTGGCCAGCACTCAGACGGCCATCTTTACTTTACAGTTTCAGTTTCTCACCATCTCCTAGTCCTCTGTGCTTTGTGCTGCTTGGCTGTAGCGTGTAGCTCTGAGGGGGAAAATATATTTCTTTTAAATCTGTTCTAGAATTTATAATCTCACTTTTGATTAATTGTGATACATTTATATAAAACTAATTTTTTAATTTTATCAATAGAAGATCAAATAATCTGAAAATTAACAATCTGATCCCACCACGTCATCTTCAGATTAGTGACTTTGTTTCACCAATGGTCTAAAATCCCCAAAATTTAAATTTACAATCATATAAAGAGAGAAAAACCACAAATATTTTTATCTGAGAACTGATCTGAACTGAAGACAACTGGGATTCTTTTCATAAACATATTTATATTTCAATAGATTTTTATTAATCAGTCAGTTGTTTTAGCTCTACTTTTATGTTTAGTTAAATTTATAACAAAACTTCCTTTTTTGGAAATTAACTACTAATTAATAAAAGTACTTCATATTTGTAGTTAAGTGCAGTACATATGTAAATTTACATTCATACACCAAAGCGTAAATATTGAATTGAATTATTACCCCAAAAAATTGATAAGTGGGATTAATGGATAAATTATTCCCAGCCTCACTGTGAGTACTTGTGACAAGACATTTGTTAGGCCACAGACACAAACACACACACACACACACACACACACACACACACACACACACACACACACACACACACACACACACACACACACACACACACACACACACACTGGCCTTTTTTTGTTTGTTGGTATGCCTTCCCCAGCCCCTCATGACAATCACAATGGATCTAGTGTCTTTTCAAACATGGATTTGAACAAAAACAAAAATGTGTCCACACAACCATAGAAAGGCATGTGCACACACACGCACACACAATGACACACATCCTCAACAAATCTGCTCCTCACAAGGTGAACAAAAATATAAAGAAAAGCTTCACAGGATAGCTGGGTGTCTTGCTGGTCTTTTCTTGTCTTACAGATGTCCAACCCATGCTGCAGCTATTTTTGACTGCCTGTATTTTTTTTTCCTGCTCTTTTTAGTTGACATGCATTGGAGCTGACTTCTTCCATTTACATCCAGGAAAACATGGAAAGAACCTCATCTACCTCATCTAGTCTATCAGAGGGAGGGAGGGAGACAGACAGCGCAGGAAATGTTTGAAACCGCACAGGAAACACCACTAAAAACTATTTCCATCGTTAGACCCCACAACGCCATCTCCAACGTCACTCACGGCCCTCCCCACGCACAAGCTAAAACATTTATACGGCCATGCCTGTCTGCTGATGGTTCTGCCTTTGAATAATTTACCAGTGGAAATGCAGGGACAGTTTAATTGAAGAGAAGGGAACTCTATTGGAGATGAAACTCTGCTTTCCCTCTTATAAGATAAATGCTTTTCAGTTGATGCGGTCAGAA
Source organism: Hippoglossus hippoglossus (assembly GCF_009819705.1). Classification (NCBI taxonomy): domain Eukaryota; kingdom Metazoa; phylum Chordata; class Actinopteri; order Pleuronectiformes; family Pleuronectidae; genus Hippoglossus; species Hippoglossus hippoglossus. Next base: position 16,220,471 of record NC_047157.1, read on the forward strand.
TCTGTTACCGTCGCCTGTGTCGTTTCGTATCCTGAAAGCTCGCCGTCTGCAGCCGTCCACAATTACCACAGCATTAATGATTCCTCCGCTGCGAGTTGCATATCGGAGTGCTGTCTTTAAATTGGGAGTTGCAGAAAGTTTGTGTCCATTTCGCTGGCTGTTTAGTATTGTAAACACAGTATGAGGCAAATGTTGCTCATAGTCAACATCTGGCCAATTAACACTCGTGTGCTGTAGAAGTAAAGCAGGGAATGCTTTGGAGGGAGCTGTCAGGAAGGTTCTGAACAAACCCTGTGTTTGGTATAGTGGAAAAAAAGTGTAAAGCCACAAGAGACTTGTCCATGCAGAGACTTTCCTGGGGGGGAGGATGCATTTTACACTTTGAAGGAAATGAATCTAATCTTTTGCTGATTTTATTTCGAATTATTTAATTCATATCTTCACAACAACTACAAGTCAACAGATCTTCAGTCTTAAGAGAAACTGAAGGGAAATTGAAATGTGTGAAAAAAGGTCTAAATGTCGCAGGTGGGATTACATGCTTGTCTCTTCAATCAGTGAAAAAGATAGACAAAAGGCAAATTAGTATTTTATAGCAGGTCACTTTGCTCTTCTTGCTTTATTTTCATGATGGACACTTCTTCTGCACACCTGCTGCAACATCCCATTTCTCCTCCTATCAGAGATCTTAATTAATACGACCAAAAATAAACTTACACATGTCACATCAGGTATGTCCAGTGCAGCAGCCGTTCTAAATATGCCTGTTCGGAGTGGGCGGTGTACTTGGCCTGTGGTAATGCTGGTTGCAGCTTTCTTTCTGAAACTGTAAAAGTGACGAGCAGTAATTGAGCCACGGCAAGTAAAAACTGACTGAAGCTGCTCCACTGCTGCTGCACAAAGAGCTGTTAACCTGTTTATTCAAAGTTCGGTGAAGCTCGACTCATTACGCAGAACCCCGAACTGGAGTAGTTCTAGAGTCACTTGTGTTGATGAATCCCAGGCGATGCTGCTACAGAACGCTCGTTGCCTGTTCAGCTATATGATTATTTAAAGTTTATCAATATTGAATGTGTCTCGTGTCCAAATTGCTGCAAATTTGACACTGCTTAAAATATTCATTCCACATCAATCAGACAGACAGAGATTCCTCGAATTGATAGACAGATAGATAGACAGATAGATAGATAGATAGATAGATAGATAGATAGATAGATAGATGTAACCCCACATACAGGCAACTGGTTATGTATTCTTGTTGTGCCCCCTGCAGAATATTTGGGCTGATACTTAATGTTTTTGGTCAAACGTATTTATTCACACTTTCCTCTTTGAAATGGACTCAGAAATACTTGGATGGAGATATATATACGCACCTGCTGCTGCTGCTGCTGCAGCAAACAAGCCTCCCTGCAGAACATCACACTTTTGAGCCAAACCCAAGTTGCTTACAGCACATTCCAGATTAAGAATAGAAGAAAAAGAAAGAGAGAAACTGTTTGCACGCGCTGCAGGATAAATATTGGCTGGGGACATCACTGTTGTGTGCCTGATGATGAGATTCCCTACAAATAGCAAAAAAAAAAACTCTCTCACTGACAGTGTAATGCACGTGTACACATGCACTCCCACAGTTACATACACATGCAGCTCCCCTTGCTTTGAAGTGCTGCATCACTGGGCTGTAATGGAATTCTGTAGCTGACTGCTGACTGGAGGCTTTGGAGGGGGGTGGATGGAGAAATGAATGGATGGAGAGAGAAATGAAAGGAGAGGAAGGTGGGAAGACTTGATTTTAGGACTGTTTTTGTGGCCATGTGCTTGAAGAATGCTTCCGTGCGCGTGTCAGTGTGAAAATATGTGTGCGTGTGTGTATACTCCATGATGCCATTGATATTAAAACGCCATGGTACAGATGTTCATTTTCTTCTAATGCCTGTTTTAAAGCCCCACCTTGTTCACAACTTCAAAAGGCCCCCCGGGGTAAGGATGTAAGTGTGTGCAACACCTCCTACCATCCTTCCCTTCATCCTTCTTCCACCTATGTTTCAGCAGGGTACTGTAAATTACCTTTTGATTCATCCCCTTTAATTATGTAAATAGACTTCATTATCTGCACTGACTCTAAAGTGTTGTGGTATGCATTCATTACTCTGCGTGTAGTGCCGTGAGACTGTTCATTGAGGGTTACTCAAGTGTGTACAATTTTCCATGCTCCAGTTTGTTGTAGGTGCAAGTGTACCAATGTGTTCAACAAGGAGTGTGTGTGTTTGTATGTGTGTGTGTGTGTGTTCAGCCCTGCATGCCTTTGAGTAATTTCTTGTTCAGAGTTCACTCTTAAAGTCACAGTGAAACTGAGTGAAACTGATTATATGACTGGGGTATAATTTTAAAGAGGGTTTGAATCCTTCAAATTTAATTGGATCCCTGTAATGCTGCCTTGAAACAGAGTAAAACAGAGCTGTAGCAAAACATGTAACTGTAGAGGACCATTGGAATCCACCCACTCCCTTACCAGTATTGTTAGATCAGACCAGGGAGGGAAACATTCATAAAAAGACATCAAACACAATATTTGGAAATGTAAACAAAGTGCAAAGACATGTGGGTTTTTCAAGGCTAAGTCCTTCAACATTTGTTAGAAATGTTGCCGCTGTAGCAAGAATGTCCCTCAGTGTACCTCATTCTGGCCTTAGCGGTGAATACCGGCACCAAGGCCCAACAGTCCCCTTAAATAAATTAAGCCGCACCAAATTACACGCAAAGTACCTCTGGTTGTGTACATCGGCAACGCTGCAATGCCATTACCTCCTGAATTCAGCTGTGTTTGTGTACTTTCATATCTCAATCCATGAAACTTCGCTCTGTGACAAATACAGACGCAGTGTTTGTCACAGACACTGCGTCTATGTTTAGAGCAGCAACTCTCCTGAGTCTTGGATCCAGCACAAGCTGCATGTGACTGTAATTATGCAAAAAAGTCATTAACTTAGGAAACAGAGTGTGTAAACAACAGCACAAAGACACAGTATCCTTCCTTCCCCACTCAATCCCCTCCCTATGTCTCTCCATCTATTACTTCTCTCCCTTTATCCCTCTCCAAATTTAACACGGGGGTCTTTCAGTCTCGGTGATGAGCTTCTGATTTTGAGAACAGCGTCTGAAGTCGACAGAGGAAAACATCCGCAATATCTCACTAGCTGAATAAACAGCTGATGGCGCAGCGGGGGGGGGGGGGGGGGGGGAGCTGAATGGGTTTAATGAGTAGACTATGGCAGCGTGACCCAGATCCAGTTTCTAGACTGTCACTAAGCTGCCTAACAAAAACCAAACTGACAATACCAATCATCAGCAACAAGTCTCATTAATTACAGTGGTGACACTCACGGTCTCCATTCTCAAAATCGACCCAAACACTCTCCCCTGTGTCCGCCGTGTGTGAGTTAGATATCTCTCCCAATCGCTGTCCCCGTCTCCCCCTAATCTCCTCTACTTCTCCTCATCCCCTCTCTTCCATGCGCTGTAATGCTCGTACCCTGACTTGGCATCATCCCACCCTCACATCCTCAGTGCTCCACGCTAAATGTCAACAACTGAATATTCATCACAACGCTGACACCCCTCCCCTTTGTCTCTCTAAATCTCATCCCAGACATGGGATTTTTTTTTGTCACTTTCCCTGCACTGACTGATTATCAGCAGATTTGAATATTACCAATTACAAATATTAGTAAAGTAATTTCCTGCAATATTCTGCTCCTCCACCCTCCTGTAGCAGATGAAATAGATTGCAGCTTTCAGTTAATATCAGGACGTATGGTTGATTTACTATTGCAGTATTTCACAATTCCTTGTTAATTCTTTTTTGAGTTTCAAAGTGCACAACTAATGTGCCACATAGGCTACATATTGTACATTTCAAACCAAAATACGGAATATTCTTTAAAGATGGTAAATGGAATGAGAGATATTAGGGATATTATGTCTCTACTCTGTCCCCTGTCTTTATGTGGCTCTCACATCTTGAGAA